>NC_041410.2:96248275-96548275 GCF_900747795.2 Erpetoichthys calabaricus | reverse complement strand
GGTACCCTAATAATGTCAGTCAGTCAGTCATTGTCCAACACACTATATCCTAACACAGGGTCACAGAGGTCTGCAGGAGCCAATCCCAGCCAGCACAGGGCGCAAGGCAGGAACAAACCCCGGGCAGGGCGCCAACCCACCGCAGGGCACACACACCAAACATACATTAGGGACAATTTAGGATCGCTAATGCACCTAACCTATATATCTTTGGACTGTGGGAGGAAACCGAACCACCCGGAGGGAACCCGCGCAGACACGGGGAGAACATGCAAACACCACACAGGGAGCCTAATAATGTTACCGTTTTAAATTGTCTTTGTTTTTATGTAATTTGTCACTTAAGATATTCAAGACATGTGTTGATTTCCATTTTAATTATAGGGGTGGCACAGTAGTTAGCATTGCTGCCTGACTTCATTAAGAACACTGATCCCTTCTGTATGGAATCTGAATGTTTTCCTTTTGTTTGTTTGGATTTTCATGCAGTTATTCATCTGCAAAACAGACACAAAGAAAATGTACACACGCTAAACATTCTAGAGGAAGTCAGCACTGTTGAAGCTCGAAATCATGAGTTGAAAAGCAAGACAGTAAAGTACATAACAAAAACAGTCACAATGGATATTAAGGAGTTAAAGAATCCGCAATGTTATTTTACATTTACAGTTTAGAAAGTCCTACTTGAATGTATTAACTTCATGTCACAATTAAACATGAAGAGGTCTGGAGACAGGGTGGTGATGAATATTTTTTTATAGCTACTTAGGAGTTTATAAGATTGTAAGACATTATATCATCTTCACTTACTGGATCAGGATAGAAGATGCAAAAGCGCTTATTCAAAATGTTTTTCAGCTATCAAAAATTGGACATGTAGAATCAACTATTCCAGTCGTGAAGGGGAACCTGATCAACCACTAGAGGGCAGGGTCGAGAGACAGCAGGCAGTTGATTTGCTTCTCCACAGTAATACCCTCAACAGGTAACTAGTGAAGACTGACTGTAGAAACCTGAGGAATACATCCAGTGTGACCTCGATCTGAAGATATACGTAGCCTGAACTCTGATGAACTAGTCAGCATTGTATAAAGCAAAAATTTGGTAAACATTAATTGGGGCAGTTCAAATAACAACAATATAATTATTAATAAACTAGCTGTGTAAGCCCGTGTGAAACTATTGAAATAATCAGAAAAAAAACCTGAAATGTAGAGACATCAGGTAATTGAAAGGCGCTACTCTCTCCTAGGAGGATTTGTTTTGCCAATGTGCACGCATAGCTTGTGTATTAGCGGCGTGAGAAAAAGTAAAAGGGATACCGTTGTGCCGATGTTAGCGGCTAAGCGACTTTGTCTTTCTTCTGAGGTTTCGTTTTGCTGACGTGCTGGCCCTGCTAGTGTTATTTGCTAGCTTTCTATTTTCTATCCACCTATATCACATTATGGGGAGAGGGAAGTCTGGGCATCTCTGCTCAAGCTGCTGCCCCCGCAACCCGATCTCGGATAAGCGGAAGAGGATGGATGGATGGATGGATGGATATATCACATTAAGAAACTTTCTTACTTCTACCCTCATAACAAATCCTCATTCCTCTTGTGGTCAAACAGTAGTGAAACCTGGGTTCAAGTTTAATTCTTTCAACAAAAAAAAAAAAAAAAAACTCAAATGCACAATGGCTCTACAAAGGTCTACAAAACTGAAAATAAACGCAGTAGCCTTCTCTCTAGTAAAGGTGTTGAACGGGTTTTGGCTTCTTGTAGAAGTTCGTCCTCTGAGTTGGCTCAACTCAAAGAAAGATGCCTCCTTCTGGGGATACCCCACTCTATAGGAACGGCTCAGAAGGAGTGGAGTGAGTTGGCCCCACTGGTCATTTTCTTGGAGCTGAGAAGGCATAAACAAGTGAGAAGGTTATCGCCAAGACCCTCTCTCGCTTCAGGGTAGTACTACATACCTCAGCTGAGCCTGAAAGGGCCCACTGATGCGCATGTGTGACACTTCTTCTTTCGGCTGCTCCCGTTAGGGGTCTCCACAGTGGATCATCTTTTTCCACATCTTCCTGTCCTCTGCATATTGCTCTGTCTCATGCATGCTCTCTCTCATCACATCCATAAAGTTCCACTTAGGCCTTCCTCTGGTCCCCTTCCCTGGCAGCTCTATCCTTAACATCCTTATCCTAATATACCCAGCATGTCTCCTCTGCACATGTCCAAACCAAAGCAATTTTGCCTTTCTGACTTTGTCTCCCAACAGTACAACCTGAGCTGACCCTCCAATGTCCTAATTTCTAATCCTGTCCATCCTTGTCACACCCAATGCAAATCTTAGCATCTTTAACTCTGCTACCTCCAGCTCTGTCTCCAGCTTTCTGGTCATTGCCACCGTTTCCAGCCCATATAACATAGCTGGTCTCACTACCGTCCTGTTGACCTTCCCTTTCACTCTTGCTGATACCCATCTATCACCAATCACTCCTGACACTCTTCTCCACCTATTCCACCCTGCCTACACTCTCTTTTTCAGTTCTCTTCCACAATCCTAGTTACTTTGTACTGTTGACACCATGTATTTAACTCCTCCACTCTTCTTTTCTAATGCTGAGAGGCTTGTCAGTGCTTTTATTACATTATTTATCAACTACTCAAATTCCCTATTAACAGGTGTCCCTTCTAAAATGTTATCAAAAGTTCCAGCTGATTCAAAACTCTGCTGCAAGAGACAGACCATAACAGCGAGCACATCATAGCCATCATTCTCTGCCTTCACTGGCTCCCTGTGTCTTACAGAACTGAAAATAAAATTTCAATTGCTCATCTATAAAACTTTAACTGGCCACACACCAAACTACATCAGTAACCTCCTCCACCACTCTGCTCCTGTCTGCCCACCGATTCTCACCATCTTGTTAGGCCCCAAACTAACCTGTGCTGTGTGGATGACAGGGCCTTCAGCTGTGTAACACCCGGGACCCTGAAATTAATGAGATCAGCCGACTTAATTCATTCTTTTAGAAAACAACTTTAAACTCATTTGCTCAGGAAGGCACT
This sequence comes from Erpetoichthys calabaricus, assembly GCF_900747795.2. Classification (NCBI taxonomy): domain Eukaryota; kingdom Metazoa; phylum Chordata; class Cladistia; order Polypteriformes; family Polypteridae; genus Erpetoichthys; species Erpetoichthys calabaricus. The sequence continues at coordinate 96,545,228 of NC_041410.2, read as the reverse complement.
AAACTGACCTGACATTCTGACCTTTTCTTTCAGTTTAACGTCTCAGTGCTCAGGATGATTTGTGTTTGTTTCACAAATTACGTTATTTGTTTAGGGCTTTTTTGTTTGTAATATTTTGTATATTTAGTCTGGTTTATTGCCTCTTATTCTTTTCAATGTTCTGGGTTTCCTAAAACTATCTTTTTTTGCTGTTGTATGGGGATATCATTTGTTTGCAATATTGTAGATTAGATTAGATTAAATAAACTTTATTACTTCCAAGGGAAAATTCAGATGCATACAGCAGCAGAAACATAAAAATAAGGATACAGGCTCACGAGACAGATAATACAGCCAATCAATCAATCAATCAATGTGATAAGCAAATAAATAAATAAAAAGTAGGATTTACACCTTGATGTTCATTTTAAATTTCTGTTAAATGCTTTGAGCATAGGAATAGAGCTATATAAATGGACTACTGTATTAAGATTATTATCCATCCATCCATTTTCCAACCCGCTGAATCCGAACACAGGGTCACGGGGGTCTGTTATTATCTATATAAATTGATTATAATTATTATCCATTCTTCTATGGTACAAATCCTGAATGGTCCAACTTTAAGATCATGGAGGGCAGTAGCAATCCAAGCAGCATCAGACATAACACTGAACTAATCCGGTATGGGTTGCCAGTCTGCTGAGAGGCACATTTAGCCCACTTTGAGATGCCACTTCACTACCCGAAAACCTCACGTAAACACACGAAGCAGATACAAACGCCACACGGACGCTACTATCTGACTGAAAGTTCCATCTCTGTCACCTGGAAAGTGACACCCTTGTCAACGCTAACACAAAATGTAGCATCCCGGATTCGCTCGCACGGGTTAAGTTGGAATGTGGACCGAGGATTCCTCAACTTACCGTACACCTCTTCGCTTGCCATTAAGTCCGGTCGTCTTCGAGGCGGGCGCGGGCCGCCCAACGGGCGCACGGCGTCCTGACTTGCCGCCCAGTTAACCCCGCCCACCTGCACTGCCCTGACTGCATGGAGCCTCGTGTGTGAAAGCGCGCGCGCGCGCGCGGGGTGGCTGGTGGAGGACGGTGTCGCCCCACGTGGTCAGTGCAGTGGTGAGTGCGGGTTTGAGGGCGGGTGAGGCCAAATGTGGACGACACCGTCGTTTCTTTTTCTCGTGCCACTGCGGTATGAGCGTCGCATTCCTCATGCCCAAATAAAGCCTCCACATTCCTGCCGTTTTGGCTCCTTCGACTGTGTTTATAAGTGCATCTCCCTGCCTGTGTCTCATTTACACTGGAACCTTTCCCAGGGTCACGGCCGGGCCTGCAATAAAACAGAAATGGTACTCATGGCAGGCGAGCAGGACTTATAAGGCGTGGTGACGGCAGCTTCTTGGCTAGTTTCTTAAACCTGTTATTAAATTCGTATTCAGTTTTACTTAGTACACTGCAAGATGCAACGTCACAAATACTTGATTTTTTGCAAAAAAGAAAGAAAATGGTATGTTACAAAGTACTGTATCGTGTAAATGAATTTCTTGTAGAAGCCCAAGGCGTCTGTGCTTAAAGGGTTTATGACGTTTAGAGATTTTATTTTGCTTCTGTACTTAATATTCTCGTTAATTTGTTTTAATGTTATGTTTTTAAGGAAAATCATGGTCACTGCACACCTTATTCAGTTTAAGAAATTTGAGGAGTTCATAATACATTCACTGCGGTGGGCTGGCGCCCTGCCCGGGGTTTGTTTCCTGCCTTGCACCCTATGTTGGCTGGGATTGGCTCCTGCAGACCCCTGTGACCCTGTAGTTATAGGATATAGCGGGTTGGATAATGGATGGATGGATAATACATTCATGAGGAAAGGTAAAGTTGGTGCCAAGCTGATTAACATGTGCCCTCGTTTATCTTAGATCCAGTTGGCACAGCATTTCTTTTATTTTTGTTATAAAGTGTAGAATTAATATTTGCTGTAAAACAAGTATTGCATAGCAGCTTATTCTCCAGTTCCAAATTGGCCTATGTTCTTGAGGGTGGCCAGTGGTGGACTGGCACCATGTCCAGAGTTGTCTTCTATTTTGCCCCTGATGCTTGCAAGGTAAGCTGTGGGCCATGGCAACAGTATTATTAAAAATAAAAAAGCACAGTTAAGTAAATGATGGATAAAGCTTTAAGTTGTTTGCACAGTGTTCCTGCATCAAGAATTTTTTTTTTTTTTTATTGCTGTGTCTTCCACATCCTAAAGGTTAACAGGGCTTCTATGAAGGTGTGTCCTGCAATAGACTAGAAATTAGGAACAGAGTCTGTTTATGCCCTGGTGTAGCTCCAGAATTCATTGGCTTGCTGCAGCCCTTCAATGGGTAAGGAAAGTCAAGGGGTTGGCTATTAAGCCATTCATTTTCTGAATGTGCTTTTCCACTGAAGATCTTGGGCAGTCAGAAGCTATCCCACCAGCGCTTAAGGTAGTAACCAACCCAACGCCTTGTGGAAGTACTTAAATGTACAATACTACATATACATACCGTAGGGCCAACAATACATCATTTGTTAACCCGCCATATTCATCTTTGGGTTGAATTTGTGGATCATGTACCATAAATTTATGCAGACATGGGGCAAGCAGGCAGAACCCACACAAACTGTCACTGGAATAGGGATTTGGACTCCTTCTTCTTTTGCTACTTTCTACATCTTGCTCCGTCACGCCCATCACCCGCATGTCCTCTCTCACCACATCCATAAACCTTCTCTTAGGCCTTCCTCTTGCCAGACAGCTCTATTCTTAGCATCCTTTTCCCAATATACCCAGCATCTCTCCTCTGCACATGTCCAAACCAACGCAATCTTGCTTCTCTGATTTTGTCTCCAAACCGTCCCAACTTGAGCTGACCCTCTAATGTTCTCATTTCTAATCCTGTCCATCCTCGTTACGGTGCAAATCTTAGCATTTTTCAACTGTGCCACCTCCCACTTTGTCTTCCGCTTTTTCTGGTCTGTGCCACCGCCTCCAGCCCATATAACAAAGCTGGTCTCACTACCATCCTGTAGACTTTCCCTTTCACTCTTGCTGATACCCGTCTGTCACAAATTACTCCTGACGCTCTTCTCCACCCATTCCACTCTGCTTACACTCTCTTCTTCACCTCTCTTCCACAACCCCTGTTACTCTGTACTGTTGATCCCAAGTATTTAAACTCATCCACCTTCGCCAACTCTACTCCCTGCATCCTCACCATTCCACTGACCTCCCTCTCATTTACACACATGTATTCTGTCTTGTTCCTACTGACCTTCATTCCTCTCCTCTCATATCTCCACCTCTCCAGGGTCTCCTCAACCTGCTCCCTACTATTGCTACAGATCACAATGTCATCAGCAAACATCATAGTCCATGGAGACTCCTGTCTAATCTCATCTGTTAACCTGTCCATCACCATTGCAAATTAGAAAGGGCTCAGAGCCAATCCCTGATGTAATCCTACCTCCACGTTGAATGCATTCATCACACCTACCACAGACCTCACCGCAGTCACACTTCCCTCGTACATATCCTGTACAACTCTTACGTACTTCTCTGCCACTCCTGACTTCCTCATACAATACCACAACTCCTCTCAAGGCACCCTGTCATATGCTTTCTCCAGGTCCATAAAAACACAATGCAACTCCTTCTGGCCTTCTCTAAACTTCTCCATCAACACCCTCAGAGCAAACATTGCATCTGTGGTGCTCTTTCTTGGCATGAAACCATCCTGCTGCTCACTAAAAATTATCTCCCTTCTTAACCTAGCTTCCACTACTCTTTCCCATAACTTCATGCTGTGCCTCATCAATTTTATCCCCCTGTAGTTACTACAGCTCTGCACACCCCTCTTATTCTTAAAAATCAGCATCAGTACACTTCTTCTCCACTCCTCAGGCATCCTCTCACTTTCCAAGATTCCATTAAACAATCTGGTTAAAAACTCCACTGCCATCTCTCCTAAACACCTCCATACTTCCACAGGTATGTCATCTGGACCAACGGTCTTTCCATTCTTCATCCTCTTCATCGCTGTCCTTACTTCCTCCTTGCTAATCTGTTGCACTTCCTGATTCACTATCTCCACATTATCCAACCTTCTCTCTCTCTCATTCTCATCATTCATCAACCTCTCAAAGTACTCTTTACATCTTCTCAACACACCCTCCAATTCCTGGAATTATAGGTCAGTATTTTCACAAACAAATGTGCCACCCTTACCACTGTACCAGGCAACAATTTTTCAATAAAGCCTTCTATATTTGGCTTATACCTTTAGCTAATGTGACTTAAAAGGTCCGAATGAAGTACAATTTTTAAGAGATTTTTTAAAATGGAGCACAAGTAGGTTAAGTGACTTGCTCAGAGAGTAGAAGGAAATAAATGACATTATCAAAACAAAAATCTCCATATCAGTCATTATTACAAAAAGAAGTGCAGACTGCCCAGAATGCATGGATGCCAGATTTAATGGCACTGTTGGTATTATTTCATTTTATAAACTAGCCAAAGTACCCAGCGTCACTTGGGTATAAATGAAAGGGGAAAACTGCCTGTTGGAAATTCAGCATGGCTAAACACAACCCATGATGAGACCAAATGATTATTAAATTTAAACGGTACATATCTGCAATCAAATAGCAATTACAGATATCTTGATGTGCTCAAATTAATGATATTTAATTTGAAAGTTTAGATATCTAAGGTAATATTTATCAGTACAGTATGTCTAATTCAAAGCTGTCCAGAAGTGAACAGGAAAATTAGCTCAGTTTTGGCTTGTCAAAATGGTGTTACATTTAAATTTTGTAAGTATTTCACTGTACTCTGTACATACGATAATACGATGACTTCTACTACAACATCTCAACCAAATAAATGTAAAATTCTCACATTCCAAATATGACACATCAACAAATTTAATATCAAAATTACAATTTTAGCTTTTCAGAATGTAATTATGACTAATCAAGAGAAGGCATGAAACGTTGAAGTGATAGGTTTGTGTTTCTTATTCTTGTGAATTTCCCTTGGGATTAATAAAGTATCTATCTATCTTTGTATTTTTTTTTGTTCTTTATTTCGCCTTATAAAATTTCTTGTATTAGGAATTTGTTAGTTTTCGCATCCCCCTTGGGGTCAGAGTGCAGGGTCAGCCATTGTACAGCGCCCCTGGAGCAATTACAGGTTAAGGGTCTTGTTCAAGGGCCCAGCAGAGTAGGATCTCTTTTGGCAGTGACGGGGATTCGAACTGGCAACTTTCTGGATACTAGCACAGATCCTTAGCCTCAGAGCCACCACTCCACCCTTAAATGTTTGTAAATGTATGTTGTATTTCTGCACAATTTCTGAGCAAATATACTGCCATCTATAGGAAAGCGACTGCAGCATCATAACTCATTTTTGTCTGATCAGAAAAGTTCTTTTTTTACTGGATGTTACAGTTGAAATATTATGGCTCATGTATAACACGCAAAGGTATTTTGCACACGTCTTTGGTGATATATCAAATCAGAAATTAGTAAGTAATTATACTGATTACACATGATGTACAGTTGTGCTTGAAAGTTTGTGAACACTTTAGAATTTTCTATATCCATCCATCTTCCAACCCGCTGAATCCGAACACAGGGGTCTGCTGGAGCCAATCCCAGGGCAGGAACCAATCCCGGGCAGGGTGCAAACCCACCGCAGGACACACACAAACACACCAAGCACACACTAGGGCCAATTTAGAATCACCTATCCACCTAACCTGCATGTCTTTGGACTGTGGGAGGAAACCCACTCAGACAATATGCAAACTCCATGCAGGGAGGACCCAGGTCTCCCAACTGCGAGGCAGCAGCGCTACCCACTGCGCCACCGTGCCGCCCGAATTTTCTATATTTCTGCATAAATATGACCTAAAACATCATCTGATTTTCACTCAAGTCCTAAAAGTAGATAAAGAGAAACCAGTTAAACAAATGAGACAAAAATATTATACTTGGTCATTTATTTATTGAGGAAAATGATCGAATATTACATATTTGTGAGTGGCAAAAGTATGTGAACCTCTAGGATTAGCAGTTAGTTTGAAGGTGAAATTCGAGTCCGGTGTTTTCAATCAATAGGATGACAATCAGGTGTGAGTGGGCACCCTGTGTTATTTAAAGAACAGGATCTATCAAAGTCTGCTCTTCACAACACATGTTTGTGGAAGTGTATCATGGCACGAACAAAGGAGATTTCTGAGGACCTCAGAAAAAGAGTTGTTGATGCTCACCAGGCTGGAAAAGGTTACAAAACCATCTCTAAAGAGTTTGGACTCCACCAATCCACAGTCAGACAGATTGTGTACAAATGGAGGAAATTCAAGACCATTGTTACCCTCCCCAGGAGTGGTCAACCAACAAAGATCACTCCAAGTGCAAGGTGTGTAATAGTCTGCTAGGTCACAAAGGACCCCAGGGTAACTTCTAAGCAAGTGAAGGCCTCTCTCACATTGGCTAATGTTCATGTTCATGAGTCCACCATCAGGAGAACACTCAACAACAATGGTGTGCATGGCAGGGTTGCAAGGAGAAAGCCATTGCTCTCCAAAAAAACATTGCTGCTCGTCTGCAGTTTGCTAAAGATCACGTTGACAAACCAGGCTATTGGAAGAATGTTTTGTGGACGGATGAGACCAAAATAGAACTTTTTGGTTTAAATGAAAAGCGTTATGTTTGGAGAAAGGAAAACACTACATTCCAGCATAAGAACCTTATCCCATCTGTGAAACATGGTGGTGGTAGTATCATGGTTTGGGCCTGTTTTTCTGCATCTGGGCCAGGACGGCTTGCCTTCATTGATGGAACAATGAATTCTGAATTATATCAGAGGTTTCTAAAGGAAAATGTCAGGACATCTGTCCATGAACTGAATCTCAAGAGAAGGTGGGTCATGCAGCAAGACAACGACCCTAAGCACACAAGTCGTTCTACCAGAGAATGATTAAAGAAGAATAAAGTTAATGTTTTAGAATGGCCAAGTCAAAGTCCTGACCTTAATCCAATCGAAATGTTGTGGAAGGACCTGAAGAGAGCAGTTAATCTGAGGAAACCCACCAACGTCCCAGAGTTGAAGCTGTTCTGTATGGAGAAATGGGCTCAGATTCCTCTAAGCCGGTGTGCAGGACTGATCAACAGTTACCGAAAACGTTTAGTTGCAGTTATTGCTGCAAAGGGGGGTCACACCAAATACTGAAAGCAAAGGTTCTCATACTTTTGCCACTCACAAATATGTAATATTCGATCATTTTCCTTAAAAAATAAGTGACCAAGTATAATATTTTTGTCTCATTTGTTTAACTGGTTTCTCTTTATCTACTGTACTTTTAGGACTTGAGTGAAAATCTGATGATGTTTTAGGTCATATTTATGCAGAAATATAGAAAATTCTAAAGGGCTCACAAACTTTCAAGCACAACTGTATGTGCTTTTACTTGTCATGGATTTATGTTGCTTCAATAGACTCTTCAAGGTGGTAACATCCACAGTTCTTGTAAGCCATTAATTCTTTAAATTTATTTGCAGATGGATATTTTCCATTTGTACAAGTTCTGTGATTCTTTGGTAATTATTATTTTGGGACAGGTTTGATTTTTTGGTTTTGTTTAGTTTTTTTGCTTGCTTCCATAGACTATTGAACCATCAAAGTTTATCTTTTAACCACAGTATACAAAGAACTTTAATATCGGTACTCTAGAAACCAAAGAAGCCTAGAAAGTAAAAAGAGTAAAATATTAAAAATGTAAAAAGAGCTTTTATCAAAAATATATTTAATTAAATTGTGTTTATATTTCTGTAACAAACCTGAATAATGCATTTTTGTTTCTTAAAAAATTGATCAAATATTAATCCAGACTTTTTGTTAATAGTGTAAAATGGAGCAAATCCCCAGGATGCATCAGTAATATTTCAATGGTTTTATCATTTTGAAAAATATCCATCCATCCATTTTCCAACCCGCTGAATCCGAACACAGGGTCACGGGGGTCTGCTGGAGCCAATCCCAGCCAACACAGGGCACAAGGCAGGGAACCAATCCTGGGCAGGGTGCCAACCCACCGCAGGACACACACAAACACACCCACACACCAAGCACACACTAGGGCCAATTTAGAATCACCAATCCACCTAACCTGCATGTCTTTGAACTGTGGGAGGAAACCCACGCAGACACGGGGAGAACACGCAAACTCCACGCAGGGAGGACCCGGGAAGCGAACCCGGGTCCCCAGGTCTCCCAACTGCGAGGCAGCAGCGCTACCCACTGCGCCACCGTGCCGCCTTTGAAAAATATGCAGAATTATATTTGTACTTAAATGATTTTAGTTTCACACATATTACAAATTAGAAGATTCTTCCTAGCAGAAAAATGTATTCAAGGTAAGCATGGGTTTATGGTAGATGTGTGAAACTGAGATCATTGTGTTTCAACAATTATAATTAATATGCCAGGGAAGCCATTGTAGTGAAATCAAGCTACACTTCAGATCAAGAAAGCAGCCAGTTTGTTTCCATGCAGCCTCAACTTGTTTTGTGGAAGAAAGTCATAAAAATACAAACAAAAATCTCAAACTTTTACCAGTACAATTATGTTCAGCTTAGCCTTCTACAGTATTGGTGTAATTTGTGATTTATAGCAATAGGGGAACTGTAGATTGCTGTCTATAGCAGATTTTAAAAATTAAAAATACCCTTCCATCACCTAAACCTTTCATGTTCTGGTCAATCTCCTGTATGAGTGTTGTTAATATAGTGTGTTTAATTGTAGAGTTAACAATTTACTGTAGTCATTTTAACTAAGGCAGATGTGTCTGCTGCCTCGCACCTCCAAGAGAATGACTTCAGATTCCATGGTCATTATCTGTGTTGACTTTGCACTTCAAGCTCCATGACAGAGACTCCTTTTTTCCACTTGTCTGGCCTCACCATCTCTCACTGACCACTGATGTGCTTTGTCCAAACTGTATTTCACCTCTTTAACATCTTATGGAGCTGACTGGCTGGTTAATTCATCAGTGCTTTGTGATCCTGTATTTTGTCAGGAATTATCTTCTGTTCTGCAACAGTTTATTAAAGTTAATTATGACTCTGTTTAGGACTCTACTTATTTCTGGTTGCCAGTCAAAGGGGCAATTCATGATTTTTCTATTAGTTTATGACTTTGGTCTAACACATTCTCATAGACAAAAGATTATTGTCCTGAAGTGTTGTGTTGCTGCTCTTAAGGGCACAAACTCTTTTTTGATCTTGATTATGAACTTTTATTTCTAATTTGAGGACAGAATTAAGCAAGATTTTTTTTTGCAGACGGCTAGATTTGTAATTTATCACATGCAAACTGGGCACTATGTTGCCTGAGCTACTGCTTCTTGCACTGTACAAATATGCCAACATTTCATCCATTAAGATTAAAGTAAGGCACCTCACTTTCCATCCATCCATCCATTACAACCCGCTATATCCAAACTACAGGGTCACAGGGGACTGCTGGAGCCAATCCCAGCCAACACAGGGCGCAAGGCAGGCAGCCTTCTGCTTGAGCAAGGTGGAGGAGTATGGAGGTATTAATGTTTGAACTGATGTTGCATTTAGGACTGGATCCTGGATTTTCCCCATCAAGCCTGAAAATGCAGTGCATATAACTTAAATAAATTATACAACTCGGAGTCCTGCCACGTGCAAAAGTTCGCTGATGACACCGATATCGTGGGCTGCATGAGGAGTATAGGAATGGTGCGACTCAAACCACCTACACCTGAACACCAGCAAAACCAAGGAGCTGGTGGTGGATTTTAGGAGGACCTGACCCCTCATGGACCCCGTGATCATCAGAGGTGACTGTGTGCAGAGGGTACAGACCTATAAATACCTGGGAGTGCAGCTGGTTAATAAATTGGCCTGGTCTGCCAATACTGATGCTCTGTGCAAGAGAGGACAGAGCCGACTATACTTCATTAGAAGGCTGGCATCCTTCAACATCTGCAATAAGATGCTGCAGATGTTTTATCAGACGGTTGTGGTGAGCGCCATCTTCTACGCGGTGGTGTGCTGGGGAGGCAGCATAAAGAAGAAGGACGCCTCACGCCTGGAGAAACTGGTGAGGAAGGCAGGCTCTATTGTGGGCACAGAGCTGGACAGTTTGACATCTGTGGCAGAGCGACGGGCGCTGAGCAGACTCCTGTCAATCATGGAGAATCCACTGCATCCACTGAACAGGATCATCTCCAGACAGAGGAGCAGCTTCAGCGACAGACTGCTGTCACCGTCCTGCTCCACTGACACACTGAGGAGATCATTCCTCCATCACAGTATGTGACTCTTCAATTCCACCCGGGGGGTAAACGTTAACATTATACAAAGTTACTGTCTGTTATACCTGCATTGTTATCACTCTTTAATTTAATATTGTTATTATCAGTATGCTGCTGCTGGAGTATGTGAATTTCCCCTTGGGATTAATGAAGTATCTATCTATCTATCTATCTATCTATCTATCTATCTATCTATCTATCTATACAAATATTATTACAATTATTTGGTAAGTCTGAAATGCCTTCCAGCACCTTTCCTGTATTGTTCTTGGGATAGTACAGACCGACTGCAAACCCCTATGGGATCAAGAGTATTGTGGAAATTGATGTATTGTTATTAATATCATATTTGAAAAGCAAGGCAGATATATCATAGACTGAATATGGTGAGTTCAAAAAGTATTAACAGCAATCAAAGTAAGCTCACATCGTTCTTTTTCATAATGCTGATTTTAATCAGATGCAGCTGACACTAGCCTTATTCCTGCCTCCTCCAGAATAATCGTCAGTTCTAAAAAAGTTAAATGTTTTAGAATGTCCAAAATGCAGATTACAAGCAGATCTTATGCAAGTCAGGAAGAGTAAAATCACATAAAGATGTTTGTTCTAGCAGATAATTTCTGATGTTGATGTCTTGCCAGCTTAGATAACTAAGCACATTTGAGGGAAAGGCAGGGGAGAAACTGATTTGTAGGTACACTGTAACTTGGCACAATGTTCTTCTTCAATGTAAAGGTTCTTGTGCTTGAGTTTGTTGCCATCACAAATGGTTGCCTGGTACAGGACATTCCAGATTGCTAGACAGATGCCATATTAATACTCAGTGGTGCTTACATCACACTTTAGAACGTATTTTACCTGAAATATTCTTTTTGCCTCCCTGAAACAACAATTTCAATTAATTAATTTAAACACACATCTTAGAGTGCAACAGTAAATCAGGTGTAGACTGTCATTTCTTTTTAGCATATCACAGCAATGATATTCACTCGCTGACAGCAGCTTGCACAACATTCTTTAATAGCATCAGACACACAGTTGTCCTACAAATAACCGGACAATAGAGAACACTTTAACTCCAACGTGATATCACTTACCTTAAATGTTATGTTGACTCTTACATTAGGCTGGAGAGGAGCAGCACAATCCTAAAAATAACACATGTAATAAAAGGTAAAAAAGATGAATGACTCAGTTTATCCAACAAAAAAATGCCTGTGTGTCACCCCTTTAACCTCAAAGTCATGCCAGAGTAAATTCAGTAGGCATGCGAAAGTTGCAATGTAACAAAGCACTCAAGTATAATGTATGATGTATCTCTCTTGCTTATTTGCCAATATACATGAGTCACATGGTGTACTGAGAGTGAGGAAAGTATTTCTTGAATTCTAAATATAGAAATATAACAGATTAATTGCACCAATTGTTAAGGCTCAAAACAGCATCGTAACTACAATTAAACCACTAGTTGACCCTTTCCGGTATTTACTGTATGCATAATGTATCTTATCTGTATGTAAAAAATCATCACTTGATGTCCTAATCAAACATTTAGGTTGTTGAATTTCGTTTATTAGGCTGCTTTCTTTCTGATTGTTTGGATTTTCAGCTGCATAGACCAGACAATCACAAAGAGGCCCAGTGAAAGTCCCAATCCCTCCATTTTCCTAACTTGCTTCATTTAATTACAGAGTCACAGGAGTCAGAACACAAGGCAGAAACCAATCCAGACATTTAAGTACTAATATTATATTAAAATTCAGTGTGATTCAATGTATTTTATTATAATGCCTCTCAGCAGATTCAATATACACAATACAAATAAGACCAACAATTATACAGAAAGGAACCCCATAAGCTAATGTTAAAGGTATAATAACAATAATCCATGCAGTTCAATTTAATTCATTTTTTACTGAGCCTTTCAATATAAATTAGTGGTGTTATCTGAAGTTCTTTGGATGAATCAGACAGAAAGCAGCTCAATAAACCAATGTCAATAATTATTTAGAAAGCTAATAGCTTTTTGGAGTGCTATGCAGCTTGAGGAAAGCATCATAATATACAGTACCTATCTATATATATAAAATTATTTTCGCGTTTGAAACGGAAATTACGTATGACCACACAATATGGAAATTACCTATGACCACAGAACATATTATAATACAGGAACTAATCACTTCGTTTGTGGACGCCATTTTATATCATCTTTACGAATTGTTATTATTTGTGTGCGCCCCGTGTCACCCTCTCCCACCCCTCCTGTCTGGACTTCAGCGCTGAGCCGTCCGCCGCCAGGCGCGTTCTGACAGAGAAGTTTTATTTATTCGTCCACGTGACTGTTGCTGAAACTGCCACATTGTAACTTTTTTTTAGTTGGCAGTACTTGATAGTAGAAGAGATGAGGAAAACAGCTTTGCGTCTTTCTACTTTTTAACTGCGCCGAGCTGTAAACAACCTGAAGACGAGAACGCCTTCAGCTGCGAGGGGTCGTGAGAACAAAGTGGACGCTGGGAGGCGCGGAATGTCGGGCTGCTCCGCCGGGTCGAGAGCTTCGCAGTTTCGGGCAGCGTCCCCTCTTCTCGCACTGTTTGTGACAATTCAAGTCCCCCGTCGGCTCCTGGGAGAGTGAAAATCTTTGCGAATAAGTGTAATCGGCGCCATCGAAGCAGGACTCTGTTTGTAAATTGCCCTGCACAACTACTTACTGTCCCTGAAGGTAAGTTCGGGTCACTAAAACCCCAGAACATTCAAGGTTGCTTTTGTGATTAATTATTTTAACAAGTGAATCACAGGCATGTAGTGCAAGGTTGTCAGGCAAAAATTTGGACGATCACATAGAAAATGTAATTTCTATACCACAGCGGTCGTGTAGCGCCTTTCACAAGGGATCTACTACTTACCTGTTGTGTTATAGCGCCTTTAAAATGTAGTTTACCTGAAACCACTCCAGTAGTGCTCAATGTATCTTTACTTCTTAAATGTTAATGTGTTACTGTTTAATAACTTCTAGGCTACATTTTATTTTTTCCCTTGCACTCAGTGAGCGAAGCCACTGGGTAATCAACTAGTACATAATAAATGTAAGATTGTGAAATAAATTATATGATAACAGGTAATAAATAATCTTCCATACTTTGCTTAAACCTTTGACTTTCTGTGTGTCAGATATACCATAATAAACCTTCTTATGCATTCTAACAATTAAGACCTCATGCATAAATCTGCAGGATCACAGGAAGTAATTAGTTGTTGAGCAGGGCCTAACAGATTGTAGAGTAATATTTTCAACATTCTTATACATATTAAGCCACAAACTATCAATGACAGTTAAACTTTAGTTGTTAGTTGTGTGGTGCAACTACTGTTAAACTGAAATGTGAATATCAAACTCATTTGAAATATGTCTTCTTTATGGTAAAACTAGCAAAATACCCACGTTTCACAGCGGCGAAGTACTGCTTTTAAATTTTTATTAAGAAGAAAAGGAAACCTTTTTAAACTGAGGGAAAATATACCAATAATTATGTGTTAAGGATCTCTTTGTATACCACGTTGTCAGTTCGGCCCTCCGGTTGTAATATGACCAAGCTGTGCGCTGAGCTTACTCTTGAGCATGCAACGTACAGTTGGCCATGTGAAAAGCAATCTCGCCTCATATCAGTGCCAACCTTTTGTAGGGTCTGTCCCTGAGACTTATTAATTGTCATTGCGAAGCAGAGCCTTACTGGAAATTGGAGGCGTTTGAATTGAAATGGGTTTCATCGATAACTTCGCAACCAGCTTTTGAGAGTTTAAACATTCATAAACATCAAAGTGTCCACTACTCAAATCATCACCTGTGAATCTAAGATGTTTAAGAGGCATTGCCGGTTGTCCAAAGGTGTAAAATATTTGGCCATTTCGGTACACTTGAAAGCAACAACCGAACAGTTCAGCAGCAGCCATTAACTCACATGCAGAGCCATAGGTGAAAGGCTTAAGCATTTCACTCTTCTAGTGTTCCTGTGTAGTATAATTATCTCCTGTACCGTCATCAGTCCACACCTTGAACCTGTCCCAGTCAGTCAATACATAAGACACAATGATCCTCTGGATATCAAACCTGATATGGCCGTGCAATATGTAACACAGAGAATGGAAAAGGCAGGCGCCATCTCCGGCATGGAAACCACTCGGTAAGTGACAGTTCTTTGATTGATGGTGATCACCTCGATAGACATGTTAATAGGGGTACGGTTAGAACGATAAAGGAAATGGGTACCTGAACAATGTAAACTAAGTCTAAAATACACAATAACTATAATCGTAATAAACGAACAATAAAACAGCAGAGAAGCTGTGGATTAAATAAAAAGGCTGCAGTTATCAGCAGGGAGACGTGAATATCGTGGCGAAGCAAGGAAGGGAATGAAGAGACCGGAGCGACGGACGGCCTTATATAGGCAGGCAGCCAAATACGTGGGAGGCGTGGGGATGAGGGACCCAACACCGCCTCACATGGCGACCGAGCTGCAGGCTATGGACGTATATATCAACGTAAGTAGGATTCAGTTAGCGTTGTGAACCCGCGTACCAAATTTCTTGAAGATGGGCCCATAAGTAACAAAGACCATTGGAAAGTGCAATATGGTGGCCGACAGTGGCGTCATACCACCGAAATAAGTACGTACATCGGTTTCTAGCGTTGTGAACCCGCCTACCAAATTTCGTGAAGATGGGGCCATAAATAAGAAAGTTTAACATGGCGGACGTTGTCGACCATTATGACCATTACGCGTAGAATTTCAAAATGAAACCGGCTTAACTTTTGTAAATAAGCTGTAAGGAATGAGCCTGACAAATTTCAGCCTTCCACCTACACAGGAAGTTGGAGAATTAGTGACGAGTGAGTCAGTGAGTGAGGGCTTTGTCTTTTATTAGTATAGATAACAGGCAATTTCTGCTTAATACCTCAGCAACTCAGTATACTACTACTACTACTACTACTAATAATAATAATAATAATAATAATGTAATACAATTATCATATATAACACGTTTCTAACCTACTAAAGATATTTATGTAGACAGTGGGGAAGCACTTCAGATACCACCAATGTATAGCATCCCCCTGGTTGATGCAATGGCAGCCATTCTTGCACCAGTGCACTCACCAGACATTAGCTATTAGATGGTGAAAAAATGTGGGAGATAATTAGCCAGTAAAGGACAGGGAATGATTAATAAGTTGTAGGCATGACTAGGCCATGGTGAGCAGTTATTCAGGACATCGGGAACCATCCTACACAGCTCGAGGTTTTCTTAGATAGTCTCCTATTCAAGTACTGGCCGAGCCCAAACATGTTTAGCTTCAGTTGGATTACCTGTTCTTCTGATATATGCAAGCTTACTTGTTTCAATTTCCAAATAACTAACTGAGCTACATTTTCAGTTAATTGCTAACGCTAAAGGGTAAATGAAATTCTTGATACCCTTAATCAACCAATACAACATCTGTAAAATCTGACCCTTCCTTACTTATTATGCCACTAAACTTCTTGCTTAGGTTCATCTTTCCTACAGGCTGGACTATTACAAGCAGCCTGAACCTCGCATGGTGAAGCCCCACTGGTACAGTCACCCATACTCCTCCTCTGCTTCACTTACTAAGCTGGCTTAAAGCTGCGAGTCCAGGTAAAAACATTCCACCTGACCTACAAGTTTATGGATGGAACTTTTAATTCTCTTCAGTGTCTGGTCTGGCCATCTTTTCAAGTATTCTTTGTGCCTCAACCTGTGAGCAAACTGTGTCTGTTCTGGCCAGTTAAGCCTAAATGTGTTGTTCCTCAGTTCTGTCTTCCCAGCTCTATTGAACTGCGTCAAGTCTAATGATGTTGTGGCACTTTTTGAAAGCACAGCTGTTCACCACACATTTTGGAACTTCTTAGGTTTTCCACATTTCCCCTTCCTTCTCATCCTGGATATTAAAAGTTGTACTGACCATACCAATTGTGAGCAGTCTGTGATTTTATTTTACTGTTAGTTTTGGGGGTGGCACGGTGGCGCAGTGGGTAGCGCTGCTGCCTCACAGTTGGGAGACCTGGGTTCGCTTCCCGGGTCCTCCCTGCGTGGAGTTTGCATGTTCTCCCCGTGTCTGCGTGGGTTTCCTCCCACAGTCCAAAGACATGCAGGTTAGGTGGACTGGCGATTCTAAATTGGCCCTAGTGTGTGTTTGGTGTGTGGGTGTGTTTGTGTGTGTCCTGCGGTGGGTTGGCACCCTGCCCAGGATTGGTTCCTGCCTTGTGCCCTGTGTTGGCTGGGATTGGCTCCAGCAGACCCCCTGACCCTGTGTTCGGATTCAGCGGGTTGGAGGATGGATGGATGGATGTTAGTTTTGGTCTATACTTGAAACTAACATTAACATTAGGATTTTTGTCTGTCAGTCAGTCAGTCATTTTCCAACCCGCTATATCCTAACACAGGGACATGGGGGTCTGCTGGAGCCAATCCCAACCAACACAGGGCGCAAGGCAGGAACAAATCGCGGGATTTTTGTGCACTACTTTAAAATATTGAAATCTGTCACTTTTTATTTTTTTTACTTTTAGCTATTCACCCAAATAGATTGTGTGTATATTAATTATTTATGGAACATTAGGGTAATGAGATGTACTAAATAAACAATAATTTTAAAAAGGCAACACATATAAAACCACTTATCTTGATATGAATGGTAATGATTTTAAAGAAATGCACATCTCTCACATACTGAGCCTTAGTTCATCCGTTTTGAATTCATTCAGTAACGTGTCGATTTGTACATGGACTTCTGTTGATGGGCTGTAGAAGTGTAGCACTGGGCCTTCAAAGCAGCATTACAAGCAAATGGTATTGATTATGAGAAAAATACAAACATGACAGACAAGCACTCTTTTTGTTAAGTTTCTGCTTTAGTGTGGTATTTTGACAGACATATCATTTAAAGACAGTGGAAGAATGAAAACTA
This sequence comes from Erpetoichthys calabaricus, assembly GCF_900747795.2. Lineage (NCBI taxonomy): Eukaryota > Metazoa > Chordata > Cladistia > Polypteriformes > Polypteridae > Erpetoichthys > Erpetoichthys calabaricus. The sequence continues at coordinate 96,527,871 of NC_041410.2, read as the reverse complement.
CAGACCAAAATGAAATGCCACCAGCAGAAAGGTAAGTAGGGCCTCCTGAAATATGTTGGGTTAAATGCCCTATTGTCATCTAAAATGTGAAATCCCCTTGGGATTAATAAAGTATCTATCTATCTATCTATCTATCTATCTATCTATCTATCTATCTATCTATCTATCTATCTATTGTGGACGAAGGTTCGAGACAACAGCAGGCAGACACCAATTCAAACAAACAGAATTCTTTTTTATTTCTTTCTTGGTGAGCAGAGAGTCTGTGCAGAGCCTGTCAGTTTGCCGCTAACAGTATCACGTCACAGCCCCTGTTCCTCTTTTTCAGCAGGTTTTTATATTCTTTCGGTCACGTACACAATTATCGCAAAGCTTATCTTATATTTTCAGCTTCACAAGCAGCCCTTTCTTACTGGTGGAGTAACTTCTTCTTCTCTGACTAAGATGGTGTAATTTCCTAAGAGCTGACCCACCCTTCATTTATTTCTTTTATTTATCTTGTGGCTATTTTCTACACCTAGGCTCTAATGCTCAATAACCTTTAACTTTCCCACATCACATACCTTAACGATCTTAATGCATTCATATGGTTAACACAAAGAACTCTTATACTTGCATATATATATATATATATATATATATATATATATACAGTATATACATTTTCTTAGCATCAGCTGGTTTGCATACCATAGTTTCCATCCACCCAAACGCACACAGATAGTAATCATCAAGGCGATTTAGACTTGTTTATCTAAGTACAAAAATATATTCGTTGCACTAAGGCGTAGTCACGAAATCTTCTTCCCCCCCCCTTTGACTATGTCAAAAGGCCCTCAGCCTAAGACTTTTTGTTCAATTACTATTTAAGATATTGATTCAAATTTTGTATCATTCCACACTATCTATCTAAAATGTTCTTATGTGTTAGGATAGTAATGGAGACCATCCCATTTAAGTTGTGAGTAGTGTAACTCAGCTTTGTATTTATAGACCTTTCACAGTAGTTTGGCTCAAGACACTGTCAGTGATGTCAACATAAACTAGTCTGGTAAGCTGATCTTGCTAGCTAAATCATCCCATTAATGTAATGTTTTAATCATGATTGCCTCTAGATGGGCCCTGGGTGCTGGACATTGCAAGTATTTTGTGGTAGTTGTATTCATTTTCAAATGATTTTGATGATGCTAATGGTATACATTTTGGAACGTTGGCCAGCTAGCTACCTTGCATTGATACATTTACAAATTAAGGGGATCATTCGAAACAAATGGTAATCTTCATGATTGAGTGGAAAAAAAACTACAATTTTTTAATAAGATGCCGTTAGTAATTAGGTTACATTAGACCAGAAAGCAGGAGACAGAGCTGGAGGTGGCAGAGATGAAGATGCTAAGATTTGCATTGGGTGTGACGAGGATGGACAGGATTAGAAATGAGGACATTAGAGGGTCAGCTCAGGTGGGACGGTTGGGAGACAAAGTCAGAGCGGCGAGATTGCGTTGGTTTGGAGAGATGCTGGGTATATTGAGAGAAGGGTGCTAAGGATAGAGCTGCCAGGGAAGAGGAGAAGAGGAAGGCCTAAGAGAAGGTTTATGGATGTGGTGGGAGAGGACATGCAGGTGATGGAAGAGGATGATCTGCTGTGGCAACACCTAACGGGAGCAGCCGAAAGAAGAAGAAGAAGATACATTTCATTAATCCTAAGGGAAAATTCAGAATAATAAGTTGTAGGAAAAAAACATCTAGAGAAAACCAGTGAATATATTTTTAATATAACCTTCAGGAGTAGTATGAATACAGCTCATGTGACCTTTTTCATTCAGCAATCAAAAAGATGAAAACTGCTGTACTGACAGCCAGAGTCTGATAGAGGGAGCATTCAGAGGTGTAGCTAGGGTTTTTAGCGCCCGGGGACAACTGAAGATTTTGCGCCCCCTCCTGTTTGCCAAAATGTAATTGGGAAGGTAATTCTGGAGCCCCCTGGATGCTGCACCCGGGGACAGATGTCCCCCCTTGCCCTCCCCTAGCTACACCACTGGGAGCATCACACTAATTTTCGTTTTCTTTTTGCTGGTTTGTCATGAACAAGATGGACATCAGTCTTTTCATAGATTTCTTTCTCCCATGCATCCATTATCCAACCCGCTGAATCCGAACACAGGGTCACGGGGGTCTGCTGGAGCCAATCCCAGCCAACACAGGGCACAAGGCAGGAACCAATCCCAGGCAGGGTGCCAACCCACTGCAGGACTTCTTTCTTGCTAGATGTTTTGTTTGTACCAACAATACTCCAAAAAAGACATAAAAATAAGATCAGGCTATTGGAACAAATTGTCTTTTTCTGACAGTTGTGCTTCCAAAGCAATGCATGAACATATAATACAAGTAGATAATTCGTTTTTCTTAAAAGTGGATTAATACAAATTTAAATTCATCTCCAGTAGAGTCCATGACTAACTCCTTAATGAGTAGATTGCTATTTGCTGTCAACATCTGGTTGATTTATTAACCAGTGGTTTATTAAATTGACAGAGCAGTAAAAATATTCAAAGGAAGTCAATTAACTAACAAAAAAATCGACTATTTGATTGAAGCAACAGAAAACGTGTCAGCTTGTGATGCTTTTGAAACTTATAATAAAACGTACGTTCTCAGCCAGCACACAGCGTGGTCAGTGACTGCTGTAGCAGAGCTTACTCTCCATACATGACATGAACGTATGGACGCTTGGAGCTGCGTTTAGCTATTCAGGGCGGCAGTACTGCTTCAAAAGTCCTTGCCAGATTCTGAAAATCACATTTAACTGAGTGGGAAATTCAGTCAGTCAATTCCATTATAATTTAAAAGCAGAAAACCATCAGAAATGAAGAAAGAAAGTGCATATTAATTTAGAAAGAAATGTGTATCATTTAGCAACCAAAGTTATGAAGAAAAAATGATCTTTGGTATCACACTTTTATTTTGCTTTGCAGTATTCGGTCATTGTCAAACAGTCCCGCTATATCCTAACTGCTGGGTCATGGGGGTCTGCTGGAGCCAATCCCAACCAACACAGGGCGCAAGGCAGGAAACACACCCCGGGCAGGGTGCCAGCCCACCGCTTTTTTCTTGTCAAATCAATTACCGTTGATTTTTCTCTTCTTCACAATGTTTTTAAAAATTATCGGAGCGTAATGTAATAAAAGTTAATACCTCACTTTATAAACCTGAGTGGAACAAAATGTTAGATGTTGTAAAATATCAGTGCAGTATAATCACCACTTTAACAAAATATTAGAGAAAGAGACGCAGTTTGACACTGTTGTATAAATGAACTGTACAATATCAGAGCACAACCTTGTGCTTGTGTAATTTTTAAGGATTATAGTTTTGATTTAAATCCATCCATTATCCAACCCGCTGAATCCGAACACAGGGTCACAGGGGTCTGCTGGAGCCAATCCCAGCCAACACAGGGCACAAGGCAGGGAACCAATCCCAGGCAGGGTGCCAACCCACCGCAGGACACACACAAACACACCCACACACATTAGGGCCAATTTAGAATCGCCAGTCCACCTAACCTGCATGTCTTTGGACTGTGGGAGGAAACCCACGCAGACACGGGGAGAACATGCAAACTCCACGCAGGGAAGACCCGTTTGATTTAAATCTGAGAAAAATATATAACCGCAAGGATACTTTGGAATTAACTCTGAATTATATGAAGTCCACAGTCAGAGGATGTGCTGATATTTATTAAATGTGCTGCCAAATTCTGCAAACACAATCTTGACTAGATGATGTCCTTTGTCCTGATGTTCAAAATGTTTTGAGGATACCATCATGCTAAAGTCCTCTTGCATTTAAGAAGTGGCTTCATTGGAACACAAGCAGGAGATATGGAGTGCAGATCATTTATTTCCTTTTGGTTTATTGTTTTTGAACACTGCGACAATCACAAATCTTTTCATAAAGAGATGGATTTCTTGAACAATGAAATTGACTATAAATGAGGTCTGGGAAATGAACTTGGCTTGGTTTTTTAGTATCTACAAAAGCTGAAATATTACTTACTATATTATTGGCTTCTGTCTTTTTAAAATACAATAAAGGAAAGTCATTGACAGCAAACTAAGTAATAGAAAATATTTCAATCATTTCAAAGAAGAAGTTCATTTTCCACAGTCATATAATGTATCTTTGCCTTGTATGTCAGTAATTATCTGTATGATCCCTGCCAGGATTTCTTTTCATTGTTCCTAAAACTCAGTTCTGCAGAACTCGTGTTTATTTATTACTTTGCATGTTTGTTAATGGGTGGCACGGTGGCGCAGTGCGTGGCACTGCTGTCTCGCAGTCAGGAGACTCGGGTTCTCTTCCCTGCATGGAGTTTGCATGTTCTCCCCGTGTCTGCGTGAGTTTTCTCCCACAGTCCAAAGACATGCAGGTCAGGTGCATTGGCCATCCTACATTGTCCCTAGTGTGTGTGTGTGTGCCCTGTGGTGGGCTGGCGCCCTGCCCGGGGTTTGTTTCCTGCCTTGTCCCCTGTGCTGGCTGGGATTGGCTCCAGCAGACCCCCGTGACCCTGTAGTTAGGATATAGCGGGTTGGATGTTTGTTCATTTTGTTCTGAATTCTCTTCAATGCAGTATTCATATTGAGTGAAATATGATTTCTTGAATGGCTGCATATTCATTACACTGGCATGTACTGTTTATAGATGGGTGACTGTTTCTGAATCATTGAGATTCCGTATCCTTTTGATGACATTCCAGTTGGCACATTTGAAACAGTCAAAAAGCGTGTGTCACCCACGTGAAACAATTTACTGGTACACAAATGCACAGGCTCTGAAGATGTTAATAAAATAGGAGTAATTAGCTAAACAATGATTCCAAATTTATAATTTTCTCATGTTGAGCACAAGTAAAAGATGACTTGTACTTGAACACTTTAGTACTAAATTTAAATTGAAGTTTAAGGTTTCTGTTTAGCCATGTTTACACAAGAGAACATGAAATAGAGATAAGACAGGTTAGAGCTGACACAGAAATTCTAAAATATTTACCTCATTTGAAAAGAAATTATTTGGTAACTACGTCTAGCAGTTGCCTAAAGTGGTTACATGAGACATATGAAAAACTCTACATCTGGATATTTTTTTATCTCTTATAAAGGTGTTTGGTACTTTCCTGGGGTGACTATCCTCCATGATTTGCTGAATTAGGTTCTGCGTGTAATGGACGCCTGTTGTCAGTTGAGATGATTTCCAGTTTATGTTATTTATTTACTTATTTTTGCACCCAACTAAGTGTCAGGGTGGAGGTGTGCAGTGCTTTGGCAGTCAGATTACTGGAGATGAAGGAGAAAGAGCCGCACGGCAGACAGAAAAGACGGTGCAGGTGAGCCATTTTAGTGAAGGCCAAATTATTTGGAAAACTCAGTTACAAGAATGTGGTCAGGGAACAAGAATTTATGTGTATGCTAAAGTGAATTCCTGACAACTTCAAAATCATTGACTATTCTTATATACAGAAGATTAAGTATGCATTTGAAGAATTAAAAAAATAAAGGTTAAAGAAAATTGTGCACGCTTTGTCTGGAAGTGAACGTTGTGTGCACTGAAGATCATTTGTATATCCATATATTGTCTCAAACTGCTTGGTCCATCGCAGGGTTGCAGGGCAGCAATGACATACAATTAGGTCCATAAATATTTGGACAGAGACAACTTTTTTCTCATTTTGGTTCTGCACATTACCACAATGAATTTTAAATGAAACAACTCCGATGCAGTTGAAGTGCAGACTTTCAGCTTTAATTCAGTGGGGTGAACAAAACGATTGTATAAAAATGTGAGGCAGCTAAAGCATTTTGTGAACACAATCCCTGGACCTAACTGTATTGTGATGGCACCGGTGCAAAGCAGTGAGCAGCCGTAAGTGAGAACAGTTCACTGCAGGCTACAGATACTGTATACGCCATCTATATCAGTGCATGATTAGACTAATGGTTACCAAACAAAATAATGTGCAAACTTATCAAAAGCCAGTGAGCCTGAAGGAAACTTCTACATATATGAAATGTACCAAATCCATGCAGACAGAGCATACATCAAATACGGCATCAGCTAATGCAGTAAAGTTCTTTACATTGGAAAAAGTACCCTTTAATTCTTTTTATTTTTTTAGAAAATACAGACCTAGTGCTTTCAGAGCTAACATAATTAGAAGAATAATAGAATTACTCCTAAATGTCGACCTGGTTTAATCATTGATTGTATATAGCACCTTTCATTGTGAACATCTCCTCAAGATACTTTGCAGGTACATTACGTTTGTTTCCATATTTCTGCATTATGTTCATTGCCATTGTTATGTGACTCACTCGTGGTTGTGCAGCGAGTCAGCCACGGAGGTTGAGTCTTAAATCGTGTCACCCGTAATGGTGCTTTTTACAATGAGCAGCATCTCAGGATTCCAAGACTTATTTTAATCATTTATTTTGTATCTAGATAGATAGATACTTTATTAATCCCAATGGGAAATTCACATTCTCCAGCAGCAGCATACTGATACAATAAATAATATTAAATTAAAGAATGATAATAATGCAAAAAAAAAAAATCTAGAAAGTTGTAATAAAAAAAAAAAATCTAGAAAGTTGTAAGCCACAACTCTATTAAAATAAGTAGTCGAAGTGCCATATCATTAATTAATTAGAATGTAGTTAAATATTCTTTCTTAATATTGATAATACTTTGACACAAAATACAACAAAGCAAAAACAATACTGCAGAAGGCAGTTTGCCCACAGGCTGTGGTCGTTTGCTTCTGTATGATGTATATTTTAAGTTAAGTGATTTTAATCATTTTCCAGTGTTATGGATCATCTCCCTATATAATTGAAGTTTTTTGCGTAAATGTTGGCAGTGCTCGATTTCTTTGCTTCTTCGCAATATAAAACTGCACCAGAAACTATATTTGTATAAGACACATTAGCAGTGCTGTACTGTGATGTTACAGAGTGAAGATTGATGAGTCAACCGCTTCTTGCTATATAAGAAGTCCGAAGCAGTTTTTAAAAAATGTAGTCATTAAAAACATTTTTATTATTATTCCCAGAGTAGTAATACTAGTAATGCACCATGTTGTTATTATTTCTTCAATATCATTTGAAAAGGTGGAAAAAATGACACATTGCAATCTAATGCCTTCTGAATGACATCACTGCGCAGCAGTCGCGCCGCGATTGGACGCTGCTTTAACCAATCGGGAGTCTTTCGGAGCACACACAAATAGGATACTTTTAAAAAGAAAAGGAACTTTTAAAGAGTGCCCTACAACGTTTGCAAGCGGGGGGGAAAGGCAGCTCGAGTCCCGCATACTTCATCACCTCAGTCTCTGCACTAGAGGATTTTGTATCTCGTCTCATCCTTCTGAGAGACTCCGAGAAAGCAAATCATGTCTGTCCATTTCAACAGAGGGCCCGCATACGGACTGTCCGCCGAAGTCAAGAGTAAAGTAAGTGGTTGTGGTTGCACTGCTGCTGTGGCACCTTCGATGAGCCGTTACGAGAATGTCCAAATTTTCAGAAATTGTGATGTCAGGAAAAGAAAAGATTGCTAGGCAGACATCAAATGGGCAAGTAAATGGCATACAGTCAAGTGTGAAGCTGGTTAGCTTTAGCTGATCGTGACGTGCGGGTCCAAAAGTATTTCAGTATTTCTCCTTTGTGCATGACCACAGTACATCAAGTCAATCCATTTTTAAAAATCTGTAAAAAAAATTGGTAATTTTTATTTTCCCTTTTAATCAGTTTTCAGAAACTGACAGTTTGCGCGTTACAGGCACACCCATCAGTTAGTAACCGTCTCTTTTTCGATTTTATTATTACTGTATCTTTATCTTTCACAGGTGTCTTTATGGAAGGGTACTTACAATATTTAAGGTACTCGACAAGGAAGTGCAAAGTCAATCGGATAACAGTTTAAATAAAGTGACAGCTTATTACTCTTGTTAACAGTTGATTCAGTCCGGTGTGTAGACAAAAAATAAGCATAAAACAATTTGGAAATGGTCCGTAGTGGGTAAACGATACTTTCTATACCTGGTGAAGTGAAACGACTCTCTCAATAAATATGTGCATATATATATATACAGATTCTGAACATCATTTAAGAATTTCCTTTCCATCTTTGATCTATAAATAATTGATGAACTTGAATACTGACCCAAACCTAAACCCCCCATGTGTATTCATGCTAAGTGCAAGGTTTATTTGTGATAGATTTAAAAAACTGAATACCCAGATAAATGTAATTAACTTAAATTTAGTAGCCGGTAAACCTCTTCTCAGTACCACATGCAGTATTTTGCAAAGAGAGTTGCTGCGGTTGGCATTTTGTAATTATCTGTAACAAATATGAAAGGTACAGATAGATGTTTGCAGTGAATAAGAAGAGTGGGCTTATGTCAATTAATCATTATAATTATTTGTACATTAGTATTTTGTTGTTCCTATTATATTTTGTATAGTATGGCAGAACAGCGATTAGCTGGCTTTGATATGAACATGGGACGTTGTCATTGTGGAGTTGGCGTATTCTCCTTTATTCTCACGGATTTTCTCTCCCCCAAAGATGCAGATTAGCACCACTGGCACTCTGTGAGGGTGTGTTTGTGAGCCTGGATAAAATGTTTAACATGTATCTGCTATCAAGATTAAAGATCTAGTTTATTTGTGTTTTTGTTGGCAATTGGTGTCAAGAATGTTATTCTACAATACAATATAAGGGGTTCGCTTCCCGGGTCCTCCCTGCGTGGAGTTTGCATGTTCTCCCCGTGTCTGCGTGGGTTTGCTCCCACAGTCCAAAGACATGCAGGTCAGGTGCATTGGCGATCCTAAATTATGTCGTGTGTGTGTGTGTGTGTGCCCTGCGGTGGGCTGGCGCCCTGCCCAGGGTTTGTTTCCTGCCTTGTGCCCTGTGTTGGCTGGATTGGCTCCAGCAGACCCCCGTGACCCTGTGTTTGGATACAGCGGGTTGTATGATGGATGGATGGATATAAGGCAGCAGGGTCAAATCCCATTTTAAAACTATTGTGCCACAGAGAAGTTTACTTAACCATTTGTCCTGTCTGTGCTACACCTGTAAATATATAGAATGTAGGCGTGCAACTAAAACGTGTTAACTACTTTGGGATAGATTTCATCATGAAAAAATATGTATAATATGAATTTTTCTCTTTGTTTGTATATTCAAGTCCAGGTTGAAACTGTTCTTGTATAATAACTTTAGTGGTAAATACTATAATACATTCATTTTATATGCAAGCAATAATGTAAACTGAGATTTTATTAAATAGTTCATGTAAAAAGAAATTAATGTCAATGGAAGACATTATTGTTCATTCTTCCTCATGTATAACACTTACCTTTATTGTTACTATTGGGAGACAATCAGTTTATTTCTTATGGAAATGATGTGCTCCACATAGGCTTCAGATAAGATGGAGTAAACGTCCATCCATCATCCAACCTGCTGTATCCTAACTACAGGGTCACGGGGGTCTGCTGGAGCCAATCCAGCCAACACAGGGCACAAGGCAGGAAACAAACACCGGGCAGGGTGCCAGCCCACCGCAGGGCACACACACACACACCCAATAGGGACAATTTAGGATATCCAATGCACCTGACCTGCATGTCTTTGGACTGTGGGAGGAAAGCCACGCAGACACGGGGAGAACATGCAGACCCGGGTCTCCTAACTGCGAGGCCGCCATGGAGTAAACAGGTTGGGAAAATGGAAGGACTGAAAAATTCACAAATAATTAAAACCAAAATATCGTATGCAAAAAAAGAAAGTAAGAATTACACTTAATATGCCACTCAGTGATGTTGTGTACAGCGTCACTTTACAGTGAATACACTTTTGATTGTCACCGTATTGAAAGCTCTACATGAAGATCAAATATCCACTGAGGCCCTCGGTCTGCACCCCCCCCCCTTAGGGTCATTTTCTACAATTTCACATTTCGTCATTAAAGGAGATGCTGTGCCTCTAGGATGTCAGGGCTAGATTAGAACGGAGCGAGGTACTTTTAAAAATATAATAAAATAATAAGAATGGTAAATTCAGTAACCTTTGACTTTATTTCAGATATGTTAAATAAATTACAGATATAAGGTGACACCTGAAGCATACCAGTTAAACACATTTAGAAGTCAAGCATACATCTTAGGACAACTTTAATTTGAATAAACGCCTGAGTATTTATTTATCGCCTGATTTATGTCACTTCTCATACTTTTGACACTTTATAGCCACATTGATTGTCATTTCTGAGGTTTACTGTGACACTTCTGTCTTAATGCTCCGATTTCTGTACACTGTAATGTATACAGTGAGTGCTTCAAGATGCTCTCCACCATGAAAGGTGCACAGTTTAAACTCGGGGTCTTTAGTGTCACACCGTCACCTTGTCTGTCTTTGCTGTTTCCTACCTGGAGTGAGCCGCTGCTGTATAACTAATTGCCTCTTCTCTCGTTTAGCACTTCCAATGCCATTTAGATTCTCAGGTTTTTTTTGCGTACTATAGAGTTCAAGCATTTCTTCCAAGTTTGGCAATATAGTGATTTTTTTGGCAGCAAAATCCAACCCTTAGTGAATCGAGTCCCAAGTGAGGAAACCATTTTGTGCTTTTCTTGACAGCAGGGAATAAATGTCCATTTTTATGCCACTGTGTTATTTCTCACATTCATACTGGAGATTTGGTGGGAATATTAGTAGACTGGAGTGGAATACGTACTTGGGGGGCTAAAGATTACTGTGACCTGGCACTCAAGAAGAAGGAGCAGTTTAGTCTGTGAATTTCCCCTTGGGATTAATAAAGTATCTATCTATCTATCATATAGCGCCTTTTACATCTATCTATCTATCTATCTATCTATCTATCTATCTATCTATCTATCATATAGCGCCTTTTACATTTATCTATCTATTATATAGCAACTTTTACATCTATCTATCTATCTATCATATAGTGCCTTTTACATCTATCTATCTATCTATCTATCATATAGCGCCTTTTACATTTATCTATCTATTATATAGCAACTTTTACATCTATCTATCTATCTATCTATCATATAGTGCCTTTTACATCTATCTATCTATCTATCTATCTATCTATCTATCATATAGCACCTTTTACATTTATCTATCTATTATATAGCAACTTTTACATCTATCTATCTATCTATCTATCTATCTATCTATCTATCTATCTATCATATAGTGCCTTTTACATCTATCTATCTATCTATTATATAGTGCCTTTTACATCCATCTATCTATCTATCTATCTATCATATAGTGCCTTTTACATCCATCTATCTATCTATCTATCTATCTATCATATAGCGCCTTTTACATCTATCTATCTATCATATAGCGCCTTTTACATCTATCTATCTATCTATCTATCTATCTATCTATCATATAGCGCCTTTTACATCCATCTATCTATCTATCATATAGCGCCTTTTACATCCATCTATCTATCTATCTCTATCTATCTATCATATAGCACCTTTTACATCTATCTATCTATCTATCTATCTATCTATCTATCTATCAATCATATAGCGCCTTTTACATCCATCTATCAATCTCTATCTATCTATCATATAGCGCCTTTTACATCTATCTATCTATCTATCTATCATATAGTGCCTTTTACATCCATCTATCAATCTCTATCTATCTATCATATAGCGCCTTTTACATCTATCTATCTATCTGTCTATCATATAGCGCCTTTTACATCTATCTATCTATTATATAGCACCTTTTACATCTATCTATCTATCATATAGCGCCTTTTACATCCATCTATCTATCTATCTCTATCTATCTATCATATAGCACCTTTTACATCTATCTATCTATCATATAGCGCCTTTTACATCCATCTATCAATCTCTATCTATCATATAGCGCCTTTTACATCTATCTATCTATCTGTCTATCATATAGCACCTTTTACATCTATCTATCTATCTATTATATAGCGCCTTTTACATCTATCTATCTATCTATCTATCTATCTATTATATAGCGCCTTTTACATCTATCTATCTATCTATCTATCTATTATATAGCGCCTTTTACATCTATCTATCTATCTATCTATCTATCTATTATATAGCGCCTTTTACATCTATCTATCTATCTATCTATCTATCTATCTATCTAGTCTACAACTGACCTACTGTGTGACACTAAACCTTGAGAATGTATACATCTCTGTAATTTGCAGGTGCTGTTTGTGTAAAACCCTATGAGATGATATTCGCGATAAAAGAAGCCTGTCGAATATTTAATTATTTATATATTTTATTGAGTAATTAAGCTTCCTTTTGCTGCAATCCAACCTTTTGTTTTAGAAGAGCAAATCTGGTAAGGCTGATGAATGTCTGCACTTCCAAAGCACACATAATTACTGTATATTGGGATTCTACATTTGATAAATGCCACCAGTATCTGCTTAGCCTGGCAAAGAGCACCACCTGAGGCGTTCCTTACATGTCTTTAGGTTTCATATAAAATCAGGACATTCGAGGCCAGGCCTGGAGGGCCGCAGTGGCTGCTGGTTTTCATTCTCACCCTTTTCCTAATCAGTGCCCAGTTTTCACTGCTAATGAACTCCTTTTCTCTTCATTTTACTAGCCCTGTTTTTAAGGACTCGGCTCTCTGAATTGATTCTTTTCTTCATTAAATGGCAGCCAAACAGAAATGAGACATGAAAAGAGCCGACAGGTGAGCAGCTAAACTGGGATTTCAAACTCCAACCAGTTTCTTAATGAGAAGCCAATTCTTGCTGTTAATTAAACCCGTTATTTAATTCCATGGCGTGTTGCTGCTCTCATTCTGCCATAGCAGACATTTACAAAACTGTTGATTTCTCCGTTTTTTCCAAGCACACCGTCAAAATGTTTTGGTGACCTGAGAGATCAGCCTTACTGAGGTCTTCTCCTTTCTTATTTTCAGATACTGTGTGGTGGGCACAGATGAGCTGCTCATGTGGCACCTTGTTTTGTGTTTGGCTGCTAATTAAAGAAATAGAAACAACTAAGGGGCCTGAGTCAAGTTAATTAAAATTAAGGCAAAAGGAGTTAATTAGCAGCAAAACCTAATGAAGAAGATGGTGAGAATGAAAACCTGCAACCCCTGCGGCCCACCAGGACCGGAGTTCGACACCCATGTTCTTGGCCAGGGGTGTCGAACTCCAGTCCTGGAGGGCCGTAGTGGCTGCAGGTTTTAATTCTCACCAGTTTTTGCTGCTAATGAACTTCTTTTGCCTTTGTTTTAATTAACTTGACTTAGACCCCTTAGTTCTTTCTTTTTCCTTAATGAGGAGCCAAACAATAATGAGACACAAAACAAGCTGCCACATCACCATCCATTTTCCAACCTGCTGAATCCGAACACAGGGTCACGGGGGTCTGCTGGAGCCAATCCCAGCCAACACAGGGCACAAGGCAGGAACCAATCCTGGGCAGGGTGCCAACCCACCGCAGGACACACACAAACACACACTAAGGACAATTTAGAATCGCCAGTCCACCTAACCTGCATGTCTTTGGACTGTGGGAGGAAACCCACGCAGACACGGGGAGAACATGCAAAGTCCTCGCAGGGAGGACCTGGGAAGAGAAACCTCAGGTCTCCTAACTGCGAGGCAGCAGCGCTGCCACTGCACCACTGTGCTGCCCCGCCACATCACCAGCTAACCACATTATATGAGCATAAAGAAAAGTGAAGGTCTCAGTAAGGCTGATCTCCAAGGTCACCAAAACATCTTGACGGTGTTCTTAGGAAAAAAACGAAAATCAACAGTTTTGGAAATGTCTGTGGTGGCAGAATGAGAACAGAAACAAGCTGTGGAATTAAATAATTGGTTTAATTAACAGCAGGAATTGGCTTCTCATTAAGGAGCTGGTTGGAGTGAAATTGGCAGGAGTTTGAAGCCCCAGTTTAGCTGGTCACCCGTTGGCTCGTCTCACATCTCATTTCTGTTTGTCTGCCATTTAATGAGTCAATTCAGAGGACTGAAACCTTAAACGGCTATTAAAATGAAGAGAAAACAAGTGAATTAGCAGTGAAAACTGGTCACTGATTAGGAAAAGGGTGAGAATGAAAACCTGCAGCCACTGCGGGAGTTTCGACACCCGTGTTCTAGGCAAAAACTAACCAATCAGAAATGAGGGGTCACCTAGCTATGTCCAGGTTCAATTTTAATCTTCAAACAAAATGAAGGAAGATTCACAACATTACTACAGGGAGCCAATGACAGCTGACATCGTGTCCAGACTGAACATGAACTTGGTGACAGATAGACCTCAAAGTTACGAGATGTGATTGACAGCCAGCAGTACACTCCAGAGGACAACAGCCCTCAGGTGAATCGGTTTCTTGGTATTTGTTTTGCTCCAAATCATCTCAGCTTCGTTCCATTGTATTCCTAGAGTCGAGCTGTGTAGGTCTTTGCAGGAGCGTTAGCTAGAATTCAGCTTCTCTTTTACCGGCTCACTGACTTTCAAACAGACGTTGACCTGTGACCGGTGGGAGAACAGAGATGGCTGCGGTGGGAGAAGGTTCGTGAAGGCAAAACTCCGTTTGCTTGTGACATTCTGCGGTGATAGTTTAAGGGTCAGATGATTGTTTTACTGCAGTGGACCAAATTCCACACCCCTCAACTAGAGTGGTCATCAAAGGCCAGACCACAAAATATCAGCGTTGGAGGCGAATTGACAGAAGATATTGCCAGCTACTAAACTGATGACCGCTTCGTGTATACTGGGCTTGGCGTTATTATCCATCCTTATATTTGTGTTTTCAAATCGGTTTTCTCTATTGCAGGTTAATGAGGTGTCAGAGCCCACCTACAGTAGTAACCATCCCCAGATGGGACACCAGCTCACTGTAGGGTCAACATAATATTTGAAAATATAATGTTATCCATTTTGTAAAGAAGCTTACAGGAGTCTGTTATTATGTTTTCTTCAAAGGCAAGAAGCGACCCTAGACAGGATTACCAGTATACTACTCTGTATGCCCACAATGATTCGATTTACACTTGTCAATAAACTTTATATTCAAATGTTTAAGATGTAAGAAGAAATCAAAGCTGACAGAGCCACAGGTAGAAGGACCTGAGAGCTGAAATCCGTGGGTTACAGCAGCCACTAATATTAGAAGAGTAATGGAGACAGTGCAGGGCATCTATTGGTCTCATAAGGCATTTATTTATTTTTTATTTATTTCTGGTTTACAGTAACACTCATAATGTGCTTGGGGCTACTGACTATGGACTTAAAGGCAGTGGTAGGCAGTCAACATGGGGTAACTTGGTGACGTCAACAGATGTTTCCCTTATTAATTATGCCACTAAAAATGCCCACCGCACATTCTGCATGTGCACAATATTCTAAAAGACGTAGCTGTAGAAGCCCCACTGAAACAGATGTACTGTATGCACAAACGCCCGTATGTGTAGTCTCTTCATTTTCAGTGTAGACATCTGGCACCCTAACCCTAACCCTAACGAAAGCAGAAGGTAAGAGTGCAGCCATTCAAAATGGACGGGTGTGTGCTAGAAGTTTAACAGGACTGACTGGGACACAACTGTGCTACTCTGGTGACTTTGAATCTTTACTTTTTTAAGTTGCTGCTCCTTTAGACCTCAGCATTTCCCCTTGGGATTAATAAAGTTTATCTAATCTAATCTGAAAATGAGCAGATAAATTCTAATAGTACGTAAAAATCAGTTTAGGGCATGGAGGTAGTAACCCTATATCCTAACTACAGGGTCACGGGGGTCTGCCGGAGCCAATCCCAGCCAACACAGGGCACAAGGAAGGAACAAACCCCAGGCAGGGCGCCAGCCCACCACAGGGCACACACACACCAAGCACAATTTAGGATCGCCAATGCACCTAACCTGCATGTCTTTGGACTGTGGGAGGAAACCCATGCAGACACGGGGAGAACACGCAAACTCCACGCAGGGGGGACCTGGGAAGCGAACCCCTTACTGCAAGGCAGCAGCGCCACCGTGCCACCCTTTTACTTTATTATGAAAAACAATTTTACTGCAGGAGCGTACAAAAACTCCACCGTTCAAATGATGTGCCCTGCCGTTCTTTGGTGTACTCTTCTGCGAGACGGACTTTCATACCGTCAGGATACCCAAGCCTGCCTATCCGCTGCCACGTTTAGGAGAACGCTCTCTCGCTTTCCATTTGGAACTTGCTGATGTGTTTGTTTTTATTCATTCAAACATATTAAAGCATTAGAAGATCACTAAGGTCCTCTGATTCTGGCCATCTTGTTGTGCCCCACACTAATCTACACCCCATGGGTGACAGCAGGGCCGTCAGCTGTACAGGTGCCCAGACTCCGAAATTAATCAGGTCAGCTGACTCCATGAATTCTTTTAAAAAAACATCTCCAAACTCGTCTGTTCAGGACGGCTGTTAGCTCCACCTGACTTCACTACCCTTCTCTCGGTTTACTTCTCTGTCAAGATGTTCATGTAACCTGTGGGTATGTGTCACCCATATTGTCTAAAATATCATCAAGTCAAGTTTTGAAGGTCCCCAAAGTGCTACTGTCCACCACGCTACTTGGTCATCTCCTCCATGTGTCTCTGGTTCTTTGTGTGAAGATAACTTTCTAACAAACTTGACGAGTCTCCGACTGCGTCCGTGTGTTCCTGCTTGAAAACTCATTTTAAAGTAACGGCTGGGATCCACTGCACTAATTCCCTTCCTAATTTAAACGTTCCTCACGTTCCTTCTTTATCTCTGTTTGCTTAAACTGAAAAGATTCAACTCCTTCAGTCTCGTCTCCTGGCTCACTCCTATAAATGACTACGTTGTCGTTGTCGTATACTCGTAGTTAAAGTGTTGATTTCTAAGGATTATGTCCAACACGCTTACACAGGAGAAGGTCAGTCTGACTTGATGCTCACCCTTATTGGCACTTAAAGTGATTCTAGAAGTCCATAGACGTCCTGCTGGATTTATACTAACATACAGTATCAGATCATCTGGCTACCCACAAAGCACAGCGAGATGTCACGAGATACGCTTGAGTTTGTAACATCAGAACCATACCTGATGATCTGAGAGCCTTGGCACAAGCTTGGCACAATGCCCCAGACCCTGGAAAGGAGCACTGTGGGCAAGAGCAGACAAAGGGAAAAGCTGCAAAAAACTGATGTGTCACCATCTCCAGTCCGCTTTCCACTAAATGGCACCAGGGAGTCTTACTGGACGGTTACTGGTAACATATACTGGTGCAGGTAATGACGCTACCTAAAGCCAAGACAGGGCTGGTGGTATTGTGGAACCAGGAACTAACTTTGGGCACAGACTGGCTGGCACTTTGTTGGGCGACTTCGGACCCGGACTCCTGGGTTAACTCTGAAAGTTAGCTGGTTGCTCCCGGCCAGTCCGCTTTGAGGCTGGATTTAGGACTTGGGTCTGGGAATCTAACTGCGTTAAGGGAAATCCATTTTGAGTTCCATCCGTTATCCTATCTACAGGGTCACGGGGGTCCGCTGGAGCCAACACCGGGCAGGGTGCCAGCCCACCGCAGGGCCATTTTGAGTTTCTCTTGAGAATTCCTCAGGGCACTTTCTATCAGTTTATAGACGTGAAGTGCGAATGTCTTCAAACCGTAGTATCGAGTGGCACTGAAGCCTCTCAGGATACGTAAACGCTCCTCGTCACTTGACGCCACTCCAGTGTTGATTGTTTTTCTTTTCTTCCTGGGAATCATAAAGGTGTTGTGTTAGTTTAAGAGAAGAGTGAACTCTGGACGGGACGGAGAACAACTATTACAGTAAAGCTTACACGATCAAATCATATTCATTAATGAGTGGATCTGTTTGATTACGGATTAGTTAATTATTCAATTTGCACTCAAAGGAGTGATAACTGATCAGCTCATTTTAATAAGTTACTTGCTAATGGAGCACAACGTGAAATCTGCAAACAGCGATGAGTGGACTGACAGACGCGCAGAGCGCTGCCCCTCGCCACAGGAGTCTCTCTTCACTTTCACCAGTGATGTGATTACAAGTGGCACGTTGATCGGTGCGCTCTTCCATTTAAGGTGATCCCGCTTGAGGGATAAAGGCGAAGAGCAGGACGGGGGGGGGCACGGGGGGTGACGGCCACTGTTTACTGGAGGTGCACTTCACGCTGAGGTACTGAGAGTTACGTCCGCGCCAGAGCTCTTCCAGATACGGCCATTGTGTCAGGATTGTCACTCGATCTTTGGGGACTTGATAGAGGAAATGCACAGGGCCGGCCTCGCATAGCATGGAGGACCGCGCTCCCTTTTTTTAATCCTTTACCGTGCAGCTCTTACTAGGAAGGCAAATGTCCTGCTTAGGAGGTGTGCTATCGGGTGTCTGAACTGCCGCTCTGGAAATTTGGGCTTTGTGCTGTTTTTTGTTTTTTTTCCCCAGTGAGCTTCTGCCGAGTGTTTCTGCTTTCTTAGTTTTCTGGCATTGGAGACACACGGGCGGCTCTGAGCTTAAAAAAACAAAAGAGCCTCTAATATATATATATATATTTTGACAGACATTTACTGTCATTATTTTACACAGAGCAGTAACGTAACATAAAAGTCATGGCAGGAACAGTAACAACAATTGTTCAGAGCCCCCCGGGTGGAAGTCTCCTCGTTACATCACGAGTGACGCCTTCCCTTTGTATCGCACACTACTGTTATTTAGTTCATCTTTCTGCTCACTTGTCTTTTTCTAGTATTGTCATGAATACGTGTCCTCCCACAGTCCAAAGACATGCCGCTTAGGTGTATTGGCGATTCTAAATTGTCCCAAGTGTGTGCTTGGTGTTCACTCCTTGTGATGGCCTGGCGCCCTGCCCGGGGTTTGCCTCCTGCCTTGCGCCCTGTGCAGACCCCCGTGACCCTGTAGTTAGGACATAGCGGGTTGGATGATGGATGGCTGGAAGTCATTCATATGTCGTAACATCACCCACCTCTGTCACTCTCACCTCATACGCTTCATCTGTGCTTTCCTCACAGTGCCACTTTTTCCATTCTTGATTTATATTATTACCCTCATTACCCACTGGCACATCGCTAAACTGTCCAAATGTGCCATTCACTGTTTAAATGTGTTACATACTTCAGATGAACTTGAGCTCCTCTTTATTGTACAAAGATGCTGACAAATTCATGACAATTACCTGAAACCTCCCTGAATGACTGCTTCATCGCCATACTAATCATATTTCTCATCTGTTCTTTTAAGTGCTACTCTACACAAGTACTGCTTAAAAAATGAGTCAAGGTGAAGTAAAGTAAATAGTTAATAATTCAAAAAAAGGAATTACATTGCTATATTAATTAAAAATGTGCTGCAATTAAACAATCTAAAATAGTGCCAGCCAGGCCATTGCTGTTTTGCCATCTCAAGGCCCAGACTGTGTTATTGGTTGGACGCAAATCAATCCTGCTGTCATTAGCATTCTGATAAAGAATTTAAAAGAGTCATTTTGCCAACTTTATGATACAATGCCATCTGTCTTAATACAGAAAGATATGGAAGACGATGGTCCGCTGTGGCGACCCCTAATGGGAGCTGCCAAAAGACGAAAAATCAGAATTATGATATAAATAGATAGATAGTGTAGTTGGCAGGAATAGATAGATATAGATATGAAAGGCACTATATATTAGATAGATAGATAGATAGATAGAAATGAAAGGCACTATATAATAATAGATAGATAGATAGATAGAAAGAAATGAAAGGCACTATAAGATAGATAGATAGATAAATAGATAGATAGATAGATAGATAGATAGATAGATAGAGTAGTTCGCAGGATTAGATAGATATAGATAGATATGAAAGGCACTATATATTAGATAGATAGAAATGAAAGGCACTATATAATGATAGATAGATAGATAGATAGATAGATAGCGTAGTTGGCAGGATTAGATAGATATAGATATGAAAGGCACTATATATTAGATAGAAAGATAGATAGAAATGAAAGGCACTATATAATAATAGATAGATAGATAGATAGCGTAGTTGGCAGGATTAGATAGATATAGATAGATATGAAAGGCACTATATATTAGATAGATAGATAGAAATGAAAGGCACTATATAATGATAGATAGATAGATAGATAGCGTAGTTGGCAGGATTAGATAGATATAGATATGAAAGGCACTATATATTAGATAGAAATATAGATAGAAATGAAAGGCACTATATAATAATAGATAGATAGATAGATAGCGTATTTGGCAGGATTAGATAGATATAGATAGATATGAAAGGCACTATATATTAGATAGATAGATAGATAGCCTAGTTGGCAGGATTAGACAGATATAGATAGATATGAAAGGCACTATATATTAGATAGATAGATAGCGTAGTTGGCAGGATTAGACAGATATAGATAGATATGAAAGGCACTATATATTAGATAGATAGCATAGTTGGCAGGATTAGATAGATAGATAGATAGATAGATAGATAGATAGATAGATACTTTATTAATCCCAAGGGGAAATTCCCATTCTCCAGCAGCACCTTACTGATAAAATAATGCTCAAGAATAACGTCCTCAATAGATGATGTAAAACTCAAAGTCTTCATGATGTCAGTACCTTTGTTACATAATCAATAATCATTACAACACTCAAATGACTACATCAACATAGTGTTATATTCAAGAACTAGCGGAACCTGCAGACCTCCATTCACGTCCATCCTTGTCGTCTTTCCATTCTGTTGCCCGCACTTGATGCTATGATGAGGTCCATCACAGTACGATTGGTTTGACGCACCATTTATTTGTAATTAACTGTTAATAAACTGAGTGTTTTTTTATGGCCTCTTGGACAAAACTGTCTCAGCGGTGCCTCCAGTGGCCGTACGCCCCCCATACAGGGGTCTGCTGTACCCAGGTCGTCTCTGTCTGACCGGTCTGGAGGACTTGCAGCAGGTAACTTTTTGTAAGTCAGATTGTCCTTTTTTCATCAGTGTGTACACAAACAAACAAAAACCAAACTAGTCTCAGTACTTACATGAAATTTGTGCTGCTCCAGGCTTCTAGAACCTTAGAACGACCTGCGACCCTGGGCATCTAGTAGTTCATAAACTAAATGAAATCCAGTAGTGAGTGAGTGAGTCACACACACATACACTTGAAAAAGGTGCAAATAAACTGGCCATTTGTTCAAGTAAAGAGCCAAAACAACAATCAAAAATGAGTCATTTAACTTCTGGCAATGACATACAAAAATACTGTATATACATTTAAAAAAATGCAGGTGGGAAATAATGGAACAGCAGATGGTGTTCTTCTTCTTCCTCTTGTATTCTTCTTTGTCACTTCATCAGCCTTTGCAATTTGCTTGACGCTCAGCAGCTGTAGCTGGTCGTCTGTTTTCTTTCTCTATGTCACTTTGTTTGCCTATCACTTCACTGTAAGAATCCCACAAGTGCAAGTCACTTTACTGAGTTTGCCAGTACCTCAAGTTTTTGAATTACCAGAATGTATCGGGTCATAAACTTTTGATCAAGACCAGACTCAAGGTTGTTGCATCAGTAGTTGTGAGTAATCACATTACAGACACCCAGAATATTGTGTCTGTGTTTCTGTCTGTCCGTCTGTTTGCTAAGGTTAGGCAGAAACCTTTAGGGCGGGGTGGTGGCTCTGAGGCTAAGGATCTGTGCTGGTATCCCGAAGGTTGCCAGTTCGAATCCCCGTCACTGCCAAAAAAGAGATCCTACTCTGCTGGGCCCTTGAGCAAGACCCTTAACCAGAGGCGCTGTACAATGGCTGACGCTGCGCTGTGACCCCAAGGGGTATGCGAAAACGAACAAATTCCTAATACAAGAAATTGTATAAGGTGAAATAAAGAAGGTGTTAAAGAAGGTAATAAAAATGAAAGTACAAATACCAAATAAGGGTCTAAAAATAGGAAAATTGGTCTTATTGGCCTATTCTGTTGTCTGACATTATACAGGAGCGTGGCACTGACTTTCCTGCGATTGTTGTGGCCATAGCTGTGATGCTAATGACTGATAACTTCAGGTGGTGGGCAATGAATGGTGGAAAACAACGATAAGTCAAAGCGCAGGTCGGGACACCTCAGGCCCAACAGGTGCATTTCCAGCAAAACACTTCGACTACACGAGTGGTGAGTTCAACGAGCATCGGTGTGATGAAGCTGTGAAAACGGGCAGCTCTGTTCTAAAAGGAACAAGCCGCCATGAGAGAATGGGTTTGGCTGCGTATACCTGACAAAATGGAGAAGCCACGTATCCCATAAAAAGACACGAGCACTGCAATGATTACCTACATGGCTGTACCACAGTCTCCTGTGTTAGGATGCTCTTCACTGACCACAGCTCTGCATTTAATCCCATCACACCTAACCAGCTGATCCACACACTCTATGCACTCGGACTCGCTCCGTCCATATGCAACTGCTTACTGGATTTTCTCACAAACCGCCCCCAGTCTGTCAGGATGGGCAAACACACATCCTCCACCCTTACCCTGAGCACTGGTGTGCCACCAGGATGTGTGCCAAGTCCCCTTCTCTATGCACTCGTCAACCCATCCACCAATCAAACATTATTGTTAAATCTGCAGATGATACGACTGTCGTTGGGCTTGTAACAGACAACAATGAAGCTGCATGTAGGGAAGAGGTTCAGAATCTGACAGCATGGTGCTACACCGACAACCTGGTCTTAGATACCAAAAAGACCACTTTAGGACCACTAAAAAGACCAATCCCAGTCCGATAACAATCAATGCAGGTGCTGTGGAGAGAGTTTCCAGCTTTAAGTTTCTAGGAGTCACCATCTTAGAGGACCAGTCCTGGGCTATAATAGGCAAAGCCCAACAACACCTCTATGTTCTCAGGAAGCCAAGGAGAGCTGACCTCCCCCAGAGGCTGCTGGTTAATTTCTATCGAGAACATCTTAACTAACGGCATGATGGCCTGCATGTACAACAGCTGCACTAAGGCTGTGAAAGAAACCCTGCAGCGGGTTGTAAAAACAGCAGAGGCCATTACTGGGACTGAACTGCCGTCACTCGAACTCTCATATAAGACTCGCTGTGTGAGGAGGGCCAGAAACATTCACAAGGACAGTCAGGCTGATGCTTTCAGTCAATCCCTGGACGCACAAACAGCTCATCCCATCTGCCATAAAGTTTCTGGACTCTGAATCTCCTCAGTCTGAGATCATTTTTAATTGAACATGTGCAATAAGCTCTATTGGTAATGTGAAATATACTAATGTAATCCATCCATCATCCATTATCCAACCTGCTATATCCTACAACTACAGGGTCACGGGGGTCTGCTGGAGCCAATGCCAGCCAACACAGGGCACAAGGCAGGAAACAAACCCCGGGCAGGGCGCCAGCCCACCGCAGGGATCCTAATGTAATCCAGTATAGAATATGGAATGTATGTGTGCTTGGTGTTTGTGTGTGCCCTGCGGTGGGTTGGCACCCTGCCCAGGATTGGTTCCTGCCTTGTGCCCTGTGTTGGCTGGGATTGGCTCCAGCAGACCCAAGAGACCCTGTGTTCGGATTCAGCGAGTTGGAAAATGGATGGATGGATGGATGTACGATTCATTAACAGGTGCAATAATAATATTCTCTGGTTACTTGATCACTTGACACCGTATACGACATATTTGGAATTATTGGACTTTTCTTTAAATGCACCTTGGGGTTGTCACAAAAAGTCATTTTGTTGTGTTACACGATGACAATAAACTGCTTGAACCTGAGCTCCTTCTCCTTAGACAAGTAACACAAATATGTTATCATTGTGACGTCAGGATGTCATCGTATTCAAGACGTAACGTTAAAGTTAGTGACATAAACAGAGTGACGTCATCGATCACCTCATGAGTACATGAAAGAATTACAGATGTGCTGATCTCATCCGCAGGAGAACCAGGCTGATTGGTGTTATCGGGCAGTAACGGGCAATGCCACCGTCCACTTGTAGTCTTCAAGGGTAATGATGGCATTTTTATAGCAAAGAAATTAAAGCGTGGTGTTGTCAGCTGGGTGGCACGGTGGCACAGTGGGTAGCGCTGCTGCCTCGCAGTTAGGAGACCTGAGGTTTGCTTCCCAGGTCCTCCCTGCGTGGAGTTGGCATGTTCTCCCCGTGTCTGTGTGGGTTTCCTCCCACAGTCCAAAGACATGCAGGTGAGGTGCATTGGTGATTCTAAATTGTCCCTAGTGTGTGCTTGGTGTGTGTGTGAGTGTGTCCTGTGGTGGGCTGGCGCCCTGCCCGGGGTTTGTTCCTGCCTTGTGCCCTGTGTTAGCTGGGATTGGCTCCAGCAGACCCCCATGACCCCGTAGTTAGGATATAATGGGTTGGATAATGGATGGATGTGGCACGCGGCTGGCGTCCATGCCCAGCCGGGACGCCCCTGCAATGTGTCTTCAGGGGGAGCAGCCCTGGACGCTAGATGGCCACCCCCCCCCCCTGGTTTGGAGAGGTGCCTCGCGCTCCCGCAGGGCTCCACGGGACTTGGAGTTGGATGCAGACCTGTTGGGTGCTGTAACTGGGACTCCTGCGGCCTTGTGGGTCACCCGGAAGTGCAGATCGAGAACCCGGAACAAGCCAATCAAGCACCTGGAGCGGTGCCGGGTGAAATATAAAAGAGGCCAGCAGCCACCAGTCAGGAGCCAGAATCGGGAAGAAGAGGACGGAGCTAGACGGGAGGAGTGGTGGTGCCAGGGTGCAGGATTGCGTGTTCTGATTAAGTACTTGGGGACTGTGTATTGCCTGTGGGGTTCACGGAAAAATAAGAAAAATAAAAGATCGTGTCGGGTCGGGCGCAATATAGCTCCTTTTACCACACAGCATTACACCAGGAGTGGCACGGTGGTGCAGTAGGTAGCACTGCTGCCTCGCAGTTAGTAGACCTGAGGTTCGCTTCCCGGGTCCCCCCTGTGTGGAGTTTGCATGTTCTCCCCGTGTCTGCCTGGGTTTCCTCCCACAGTCCAAAGACATGCAGGTTAGGTGGATTGGCGATTCTAAATTGGCCCTAGTGGGTGTGTTTGTGTGTGTCCTGCGGTGGGTTGGCACCCTGCCCAGGATTGGTTCCTGCCTTGTGCCCTGTGTTGGCTGGGATTGGCTCCAGCAGACCCCCGTGACCCTGTGTTCGGATTCAGCGGGTTGGAAAATGGATGGATTACACCAGGATGTCATAAACACTCTCTTACAATTACTTCCCAAGAGTGATTTTGGAAATTCCTGCAGTGTTTTACATTCATTTACAAGTGGCCTGTCTGTGAAGGAGCAACAGCCGCGCTGTCAACTATTCGGACAATCCAGTCGTTGTCACTATGCACCAAGCAGTGAGAGTGCCAGCCTGCCAGTCTAGCCCAGTAGTATGTCATTCAGCCCTTGGCAGGGACAGTAGGCCACTGACATCGTTTCTCTTTGGGAACATGCAGGCCAGTTGAACTTGACACTTGATAGCCAGCTATTATCGGTTCATCCAGCTCGCACTTCAGCGCTAAATTTCTCGAGTCATCACGTCATTCCTTAGAAATTCCCACCTGATGGCGTATTTGAGCGATTATCTCGCATCGCAGCTCCCAAGGCCAAAAGTGACAGCGGAGAATTGTGAGGGTCGCGGTGTTTCTCTCTCGTATATGTTGATCCCCAGCCAGTAGTGTCTGTTTGTGAACCCTGGCCTGACAAAGCCTGTATTGTGGCCCCCTAAAGAAAGGGGTCCTAATGAAACTGTGGTCTAATAATTCTTTGTATTTATATAGCGCTGTTCTCACTACTCAAAGCGCTTGGCAGGTTAGGGTTGAGGGCCCAACAGAGCCGAGTCCCTATTGCCATTTACCTTCCGATGGCCAGTGCAGGTCCTTAGCCTCAGAGCCACCACTCCGCTGGGACCCTAAGAGACCCAGGCCATGTTTTTAAGAGGACTCTGCTTACATTTTAAGGGTGTTGTGCGGGGAGGAGGCAGCAGAAGCTACTGGAGATGTGCAGGGCGCCCTACAGGAACACAGTGAGTGCAACGGGTTAGAGTTTAGAATTTAGGGGGCTGGTGGGTTAGTAGACCTCCTCAACATACGGACCGACATGAGAAGCGCTGTATGAGTTCTAGATGGCCGAAGTTTGCGTAATAAGGCGGAGTGGTGGCTCTGAGGCTGAGGATCTGCACTGGCAATCAGAAGGTAAATGGCAATAGGGACTCGGCTCTGTTGGGCCCTCAAACGGCAAGTGCTGAGCGCTTTGAGTAGTGAGAACAGCGCTATATAAATGCAAAGAATTATTATTATTAATAAACCTCGGCAGGTTCATTATATTACGCTCCCTGTGCGTGTGCACGAGCTACGCAGAGTAAAAATGAAAGTCTTTCTGTTAAGAGCGCCGCGGCCTCCAGAAGAAGCCGTCTGTGTGCGATTCTCTTTCATGCGTCCCGGACGCGGCCCATCTCACATTTACATTTTTGTTCAGTTTTTGGAGCTTGTGGCCTTCTTGTTTGTGTTGGCTCATGTTGCATACTGTCAGAAAGAAGTTCTCTGGGCTGGGATACAGGAATGTGGATCATGAAAGAGGAGCCAGGGAGATGGGGGGACGGGGGGGGGATACGACTGAGAGGTAGCAGGAGTCAGGCAGGCAAAGAAAAGCAACGGTGTGGCCGATCTCCGCGCCATCTGCTCTCCTCTGACTGGCGTCACATCAGATTCACTTCAGCGAGGTTCTCTGACAGTGCTGAGAGTTTCGATAAGGAGAGGAGTTTGAAAAAGGGACCAACAGAAAGAAAGAAAGTGCATTAAAAAACCAAAAAACAATATTTACATAGAAATCCTTGCAATTTCAACACCCACCTTTGAAACTGGCCAGCGGTACTCAGCGCCTGTCCAGGAGGTCTGCAGTGGCTGCAGGTTTTCACTCCAAACACTTTCAGAATTAGAAGTCAGGCCTAGCACTAGACCTAGTCCTGCCACGAGCTAAAGTTCACTGATGACACCACAATCGTGGGCTTTGTTAAATGGTGCAACTCAAACCACCTACACCTGAACACCAGCAACACCAAGGAGCTGGTGGTGGATTTTAGGAGGACCAGACCCCTCATGGACTCCGTGTGCATCAGAGGTGACTGTGTGCAGATGTTGCAGACCTATAAATACCTGGGAGTGCAGCTGGATGATAAATTAGACTGGACTGACGATACTGATGATCTGTGCAAGAGAAGACAGAGCCGACTATACTTCACTAGAAGGCTGGCGTCCTTCAACATCTGCAATAAGATGCTGCAGATGTTCTATCAGACAGTTGTGGCGAGCGCCCTCTTCTATGTGGTGGTGTGCTGGGGAGGCAGCATTAAAAAGAGGGACTGGTGAGGAAGGCAGGCTCTATTGTAGGCATGGAGCTGGACAGTTTGACATCCGTGGCAGAGCGATGGGCGCTGAGCAGACTCCTGTCAATTATGGAGAATCCACTGCATCAACTGAACAGGATCATCTCCAGACAGAAGAGCAGCTTCAGTGACAGACTGCTGTCACCGTCCTGCTCCACTGACAGACTGAGGAGATCGTTCCTCCACCACACTATGCAACTCTTCAATTCCACCAGGGGGGGTAAACGTTAACATTATACAAAGTTATTGTCTGTCTGGATACCTGCATTATTATCACTCTTTAATTTAATATTGTTTCTTTATCAGTATGATGCTGCTGCTGGAGTATGGGAATTTCCCCTTGGGATTAATAAAGTATCTATCTATCTATCCATCTATATTTGTGATCCTGCCGACTATACTAAGATAGATAGATAGATAGCTATCTATCTATCTTTGTGATCCTGCCGACTATACTAAGATGAATATCTATCTATTATATAGTGCCTTTCATATCTATCTATCTATCAGATAATAAACTTGGTATTGACCCGTATGGCTTATCTGTACTTTCATTCTTCCACATTGCAGTGTTGTTTGTTTTTGCTCCTCTTCTTCTCTCTCCTTTTACTAACAGAGACACTTCATGATGAACACACACAGGTTTAAATGGAGGCAAGTTAGCTGCAGAGCTGCTGGTTCCTTTGTCATTTGCACCTCATCATTATCTGATGACTGGTTAAGAAACTGGGCAACAAATAAAACCCAAATGTTTTTATTTAAACTAAAATATGCAATTAGGGTTCTGAATTGTAACAAAACCCTGCAGTCAGTGCAGAATTCCAGGACCGTAAATGGGGACCCCTGCAACAAAGAGTTGTGGAGACGTAGCCTCAAGTATTCTGACCTGTCATTGTTAAACAACTATTATCATACACTGGTAATGTCTGTATTATCTATTACAGTATTTATATATTTATTATATTATATATCTATTGACTATATTTATGTATCTAGATTGCAAATCCCATACACTGCATCAATGTTCATATTGCTTACTAGTCATCAGTATTGCTGCTACTTCTTTGTCTTGTCTTGTTTGTGTTTTAATTTTACATTTTAATTCTATTTTTAATTTATTATTTGCACTTCATGCTGTTACACTGTGGACCCCGAGCTTCACAATTCCGTCTGCCTGTATACTTGTATGTGGTTGAGATGACAATGAAGTTCGCTTCGACTCTGACACATGTGAGGACATCAGTTCTGTAGCTTCGCAGACAAAGCCCCGAGCACACATCTGACAGAAACGACGGCACCAGAATTACAGTAAGGGAGTGTAATGTCAAAAAGAAAGCAGAACTGACGTTTTAATTGTGATCACAAGAAAACAATGGCACGTCAATAAGGAGAAGAAACGCTCCTTTCTTTTATTTAACCTCCGTCACAGAGACGGCTGTCGCAGAAGTGGCTTCATTTATGACGTATTTGATCATTTGCTGTTTCGCCAGCCTGTACCTCCTCCCCACCAATACCAAGTGCCACCCTGACCCACAATCCATGGCGTTAAATTTCTGCAGTGCGAGCCTTTCTCGAGTACCTCTGGGGCTTCATGTGGTGAGGTGATAAAACTCACTTTTATTGGGGTTCTTGCTAGGCCTGCAGAGAATAATTTGTACTTTTCTTTTCTCAATGAGCGTATTCATTAAAGTTTTAAAATTTTTCCCCCTCAAACTAAAATCCACTTGGAGCTCCCAGGAGGTTCAGTTTTACACGGCCTACTAATTCAGGTACTGAGGTCATGTCATGCCACTTTGCCTTTCTCGTTCTGATTTATTGACCTAGCAACTCATTGCAGACTTCCTTACTAGTTTGCAGGCTACCAGCAAATTAAATATGTGAGTGGTGAGCCCCCCAGAGTGGCCATCTAGAATATCAGACTCGGGTCTGGCAGGAAATGAACGCTCAGCTCAGAGGAAGAACCCTAAACCAGCAAACATTGTAATCCATCATCCAGCCCGCTGTATCCTAACTACAGGGTCACGGGGGTCTGCTGGAGCCAATCCAGGCAACACAGGGCACAAGGCAGGAAACAAACCCCGGGCAGGGCGCCAGCCCACCGCAGTCACTAAGAAATTGTTAAAATATATATATATATAAAATATGAAGTAATATGAAAATACAGTTTTGAAAATATATAATAAGAGACACGATATTCATAAATATAAAATAACTTTAATGACAGCTTTTTCTGTAATATTTTGATCATTTTATATTTTTGTTATATTGCAAAACTTTATAATCATTGTTACAATTCATATTATTTTAATGGTAAAAACGATTTCTAAGTAGAAAAACCCAAGCCAGTTGTAAAATCATAAATTAAAGGGTTCTTCACCATCTCTTCTATGTTTATATAAATATATTAATGTCTCCGTAAAAATAAAAATGATTTGTTTACGGGCAGGAAAGTACAGCAAAGAACAGCAGGGCACATCATTGGAACGGCGGAGGTTTTGTACGCTCCTGCAGTAAAACTGATTTTCGTATGAAAGTAAAAGGGTGGCACGGTGGCGCAGTGGGTAGCGCTGCTGCCTCACAGTTAGGAGGTTCATTTCAACGGGGGCTCCCTGCGTGGAGTTTGCATGTTCTCCCCGTGTCCTCCCACAGTCCAAAGACATGCAGGTGAGGTGCATTGGTGGTCCTAAATTATCTCTAGTGTGTGCCCTGCGGTGGACTGGCACCCTGCCCGGGGTTTGTTTCCTGCCTTGTGCCCTGTGTTGGCTGGGATTGGCTCCAGCAGACCCCCGTGACCCTGTAGTTAGGATACAGCAGGTTGGATGATGGATGGACGTTTACTCCATCTTATCTGAAGCCTATGTGGAGCACATCATCTCCATAAGAAATAAACTGATTGTCTCCCAATAGTAACAATAAAGGTAAGTGTTATACCTGAGGAAGAATGAACAATAATGTCTTCCATTGACATTAATTTCTTTTTACATGAAATATTTAATAAAATCTCAGTTTACATTATTGCTTGCATATAAATTGAATGTATTATAGTATTTACCACTAAAGTTATTATACAAGAACAGTTTCAACCTGTACAAAGAGAAAACTAACAAAGAGAAAAATTCATATTATACATATTTTTTCATGATGAAATCTATCAGTGAATTTCTGTTTTTTCATTTTATAAATTAACAGACCTAAATTCTCAAATTGCCCTCCAGTGGGGTGTGCACCCCAAGATGGGAATCACCAATGTAGAGTGATTGAAATAATAAAAGGGCACCAAGTGTGGGCAAAATTGCCAGTTTGATACCCAGAGGGTTTATGAAGGCCGTGGCGGTTGCTCCTCAATGATTTGAACAACTTCAGTAACAGGAGGCCATATTTTAGTTAGTAAGTGACATATAAACAGAAGTCTTGTGCTTTTATACGAGTCACAATGACACCCGCATGTCCCTTAGTGCTGCTGATCGTGGATCCCAATGTGGAGAATCCAATGCCTACTTTTGTGGAGTGACTGGCAGTTGGCACCACTCAAGACTTTGCCTGGCTGGGATCGCTGAACGTGTGTGTGTGTGATAATCTTCACGTAAGTCTCCTAAACGTAACTGTAATACAAAGAGGAATGTGATTTAGGGCCACAGCACATTTTAGGGCTACGAGAGGAAGCCCAGCATGGTGGGTGAGGTCCCCTGAGCAAGTGATGAGAACAGAATTAATGGAGATGAGAGAAGAGAGAGCCGCGAACACTCGGAGTGCGTTCAGTGGGGTCTCCAGTCCCGCTAATGCTTGTTAATTACTCATTGAATGTCCAATTCGGTGGGGTGCATAGGAAGCACATTTTTGTATGAACGTCTCCCTCATATGGACGATCTTTTACAGCAAAGTCAAATCTGCCTGGCGGTCTCGTGAGACTTTGTCACATGTGGTGTGGAGATAACAGAATTCAAAGAGGTTGCTGCTTTGCACGTTGAAGGCCCGCACTAAACTCTGTTCCTGTCTCTGTTCTTTAGCTGGCCCAAAAGTACGACCCGCATAAGGAAGAAGAGCTGCGCTTCTGGATAGAGGAAATCACTGGGAAAAAAATGGGAGAGAGTTTCATGGAGGCCCTCAAGGACGGGGTCATACTATGCGAGTGAGTACCACACGTCATGCTATGGTCAGGCGGCCAGAGAGGACAGAAGACAATTTTAAAAAACTTCTCTTGGGGTTTTCAGGCCAAAAGACCACCCAGTCCCACTGGGCATTCTACCTGACCGAAATGTGCTTATGAAGGTGCCCCAGTGGCGTACAATGATAAGAGTTCACCCTCATGCCACTGTTCCTGCCCACGCTGTGCCCCATGCAGTACTCATGCTTGACTTGGCGTTCATTCAGTGAACTGCCTGGTGCTACGCGGTGAATGTCTACTTGTTTTCTATTTTCCTCTGGTATGTTTTAAACAGGGTGGCACAGTGGCACCGCTGCCTCGCAGTTAGGAGACCCGTCTGGGTTTGCTTCCCGGGTCCTCCCTGCGTGGAGTTTCATGTTCTCCCCGTGTCTGCGTGGGTTTCCTCCCACAGTCCAAAGACATGCAGGTTAGGGGGGGTTGGTGGTCCTAAATTGTCCCTAAGTGTGTGTGTGTGCCCTGTGGTGGGCTGGCACCCTGCCTTGTGCCCTGTGTGGGCTGGGATTGGCTCCAGCAGACCCCCCCGTGACCCTGTAGTTAGGATACAGCGGGTTGGATGATGGATGGATGTTTTAAACAAGTGGGTTTGTCGTGTAAATTATATGTGGAGGGTCATATTCGGCCATCTAAGGTCAGAGGGGCTTTACTTATGGAAATAAAATCAAAGAGCAAATATCATCCACACTAGAAATGATTTTTTTTTATCTGTTGCAGACTCGTCAACAAGTTGCAGCCTGGCTCCATTAGGAAGATCAACAACTCCTCTCAAAACTGGCACCAGGTACATTGGCTGAACCCTGTGGGGCTTTGTGTGCAGTACGTTCAAATCGGCACGTCCTGCTGCACAATGGGTGGGCAAAGGGGCATTTTGCTCCTCCTGTGGCTTCACTTTATTCCCATTACATTAAAGTTGAAATTGGGCCTACTGTGCTTGTTTCACATTCAAATCACGAGTTAGAAATGACCCCCCCACCCCACTTATATGGACAAAAACAGGGTGTTCACCCAAATGTGCCCCTCTGGTTACCTTAAAGTTGCTGAGTTGAGGTTTGAGGTCTTTTCTTAGGTCCAACTCAGCGCCAGTCACACAAGGAGCTCCTCAGGGCTCTGTTACTCGGCCCTCTGCTCTTCTGTATTTAGAGTCTTCTCCTTGGCCATGTTATCCGTAGCTATGGACTGGGTTATCATTTTTATGCAGATGACACTCAACTCTACATCAGAGGTCTCTCAGCTCACAACCTGCCTCAGTGACATCAATACCTGGATGGCGCAGAACTCTTTAAAATGAAACTGCAACAAAACTGAACTCCTGCAAATTGGGACTAAAGTGCAACTTCATAAAACGAGCTCCTTCGCAGTCCATCTTGGTGGTGATCTCATCAGACCTGCCTCTGCTGCAAAGAATCTCAGGGTCATTTTGGATTCCTCCCTCTCTTATTCTGCCCACATCAATCATATGAAGAAACTTTCTTACTTTCACCTCTGTCACGTATCCCGTGTTCGCTCCTTCCTCTCCTTTACTAACACTGAGACGCTCATCCCTGCTTTTATCACATCCCTCATCAATTATTGTAACTCGCTGCTGGCAGGTGCCCCTTGTAATCTTAGATCACAGCTCAGCTGTAAGAGTCCTGACACGGACCACCAGCAGCAGCGAGCACATCACACCATCCTGCTCCGCCATCACTGGCTCCCCGTGTCCTACAGGATTGAATATCAAATCATACTAATGACCTACAAAGCCTTAAATAACCTTACGCCAAACTACATCAGTGACCTTCTCCATCACTATGTGCCTGCCCGCCCCCTAAGGTCCTCTGATTCTGGCCATCTTGTTGTGCCTCACACTAATTTACACCCCATGGGTGACAGCAGGGGCTTCAGCTCTGGAATGACCTACCGAAATTAATCAGGTCAGCTGACTCCAAACTCGTCTGTTCAGGACGGCTGTTAGCTCCACTTGACTTTATCACGCGTCTCTCAGTTTACTTCTCTGTCAAGATGTTCATGTAACGTGTGTGTGTGTGTGAGACCATTGATGATGGTGTCTGCATGTCTTTGGACTGTGGGAGGACACGCAGGGAGGACCTGGGAAGTGAACTCAGACGGGTCTCCTAACTGCAAGGCAGCAGCGCTACCCACTGTGCCACCATGCCGCCCCTGAAATAAACTTAGTAAAGTAAAATTAGATTTTTGGAGGATTTGTTTTCCAACTTGAATTACCGAGCAATGAATCCAGTGAGCGGCTTCGTGATTTCAGGTCACACGAACAGGACTTGGCGCAGTTTACGTCACCCTACACCACACCATACGTTGAGAATATCCACATGGAGTTGACTGACCTGCAGTCAGATTCGATTCTGAAGGCAAAATACAACCAAGTTGGTGTGCCAGGCTTGTATGCTTACCCGCCACCCTCGTATGTGCAGATCCGTACGCTGGCATCGAGAGTACTGTCTATGTTCGGAAGCACTTACCTTTGTGAGCAATTGTTGTCGTGAATGAAAGCTACCAAGACTTACCGTCGAGACCCATTCGTCTGTCATAAACGTTGCAGCTGCACAAGATGTCAAGCCTGATATTGACGAGCGGGTAACTAACAAGAGATGCCAAGTGCCGGGACAAAAGAAAAAGATCTCAGACTGTAAGGCTGGACCAGGCTAAGACTCTAAGTGGACAGACATTGTATGGAAATAAACGGCTTTTCTTTACACGATAGATCGATAGAGAGAAAGATATTCATTTTAGTATAGTCAGCAGGATCACAAAATATAGACAGACAGATAGACACTTTATTAAATTCACATACTCCAGCAGCAGTATACTGATAATAACAATATTAAATTAAAGAGTAATAACAATGCAGGTATACAGACAATAACTTTGAATAATGTTAACATTTATCCCCCCGGGTGGAATTGAAGAGTCACATAGTGTGTTGGAGGAACGATCTCCTCAGTCTGTCAGTGGAGCAGGACGGTGACAGCAGTCTGTCGCTGAAGCTGCTCCTCTGTCTGGAGATGATCCTGTTCAGTGGATGCAGTGGATTCTCCATGATTGGCAGGAGTCTGCTCAGCGCCCGTCGCTCTGCCACAGATGTCAAACTGTCCAGCTTTGTGCCTACAATACAGCCTGCCTTCCTCACCAGTTTGTCCAGGTGTGAGGCGTCCTTCTTCTTTATGCTGCCTCCCCAGCACACCACTGCGTAGAAGAGGGCGCTCACCACAACCGTCTGATAGAACATCTGCAGCATCTTATTGCAGATGTTGAAGGACGCCAGCCTTCTAAGGAAGTATAGTTGTGTTACATTTTGTAAAGTTTTCAGTATTGGAATGGAAGGTACAGTAACTCTGTATAATATTTGGATCGTATTTGTTACAGTGCGGCCCGCTGACCCACTAATGGTAGTGAGTGTGACACGCCTGGTGTAGAGAACACATCTTGTGATTATATCGGATTACTCTTTTTATTTTGTCTTATCAGCTTGAAAACATTGGCAACTTCATCAAAGCCATCACGGACTACGGTATGAAGCCAGTGGATATTTTTGAGGCCAACGACCTTTTTGAAAACTTCAATCACACTCAAGTGCAGAGCACACTGATGGCTCTCGCCGGACTGGTAAGATGCCTTTTCACTTTCTACACTTTGACATCCAACTGTGCAGAGCGGGCACAACTTCAAATTATTAATAAAGCGTCTCGGTTCAGCAAGTAGGGTTAGCCTTCAGTTCAACTTCTAAACTAAGAAAATGAAAATAAACCAAAATAAGGAATAACGCTGCACACTGGTGACTAACGTGATCCAACATTCTCACCTCACAGCACGCAGCCCCCAGCATGCCCGCTGTGCCACGGATCTCCTCTGTGGGTTCTGGTCAACTCCTAACAGTGCCCGCTCCACCCTGCCTCAGATCAGGTGTACTCTGAAGTGACCGATGCCCCCCCCCCCAATTACAATGGGCTGCTATTGAACCAAACACCCTCATCCTTCACTCCAGCGTATCGCGATGGACGACCGGAGCACCAGATTGGCCTCAGACATTCCTTTCAGCAGATGATGGGATTCAATGGAGTGAAGTCATAAAGATTTAAATATTAAAAACAGCAAAAATGAACATCAGGGAATATAATCAAGTGCTTACAGCTTCAAGTCTTCCTTTACGCACCCAAATCTGAACAAAGAAAACATCTCTGTGTCCCGTGAGGGGCCTTTTATTCCAAAATCAGGGCGATGTAAGAAGATCCGCAGTTTAGGAGAATAAAACGTGGCAAAAAAAAAAAAAAAAAGGCAAACTGCACGTCTGGAGAGCAACGGCGTCAAAGTGCGCCCTCTGCTGGCCGACGCTGCACTGCAGGCCTCAACTACAGTGGTGCTTAAAAGTTTGTGAACACTTTAGAATTTTCTATATTTCTGCATAAATATGACCTAAAACATCATCAGATTTTCACTCAAGTCCTAAAAGTAGATAAAGAGAAACCAGTTAAACAAATGAGACAAAAATATTATACTTGGTGACTTATAACCCTGCCATGCACACCATTGTTGTTGAGTGTTCTCCTGATGGTGGACTCATGAACATGAACATTAGCCAATGTGACAGAGGCCTTCAGTTGCGTAGAAGTTACCCTGGGGTCCTTTGTGACCTCGCCGACTATTACACGCCTTGCTCTTGGAGTGATCTTTGTTGGTTGACCACTACTGGGGAGGGTAACAATCTGTCTGACGTGTGGATTGGTGGAGTCCAAACTCTTTAGAGATGGTTTTGTAACCTTTTCCAGCCTGGTGAGCATCAACAACTCTTTTTGTGAGGTCCTCAGAAATCACCTTTGTTTGTGCCATGATACACTTCCACAAACGTGTGTTGTGAAGAGCAGACTTTAACTCAGGGTGCCCACTCACAGCTGACTGTCATCCCATTGACTTGAATTTCACCTTCAAACTGACTGCTAATCCTAGAGGTTCACATACTTTTGCCACTCACATACAGTATATGTAATATTCGATCATTTTCCTCAATAAATAAGTGACCAAGTATAATATTTTTGTCTCATTTGTTTAACTGGTTTCTCTTTATCTACTTTTAGGACTTGAGTGAAGATCTGATGATGTTTTAGGTCAAATTTATGCAGAAATATAGAAAATTCTAAAGGGTTCACAAACATTCAAGCACAACTGTGACTCGAGTGCTTTGGCTGTTTTTGTAGTCCTGCTGGTAATGAAAGCTTTGAAGGGACAGCACTGTTTGGTGTCCCGTCTGGGGACTTCCACAAATTTCTAAAGGCACCTTCTTCATTATGAAGACACACACAGAGAGGGCCCAATGGGGGCCATTTTGAGTCAACAGTCCATCTAAATGCTAAAAGAGACAAGGAGAGCAGGCAGGCTGCAGTTTGGACCCCGGACTCTGGGCCTTGTGTGTTTCTAAATTAACAATATAAACAGTTCTGATGTCCTATATAAATGTAATGAATTATTATTATTAAACAATATGTTATTGACAATTATTCTGAAAATTATCAAGACTGCTTTTATATTGAAAATAATCTTAACAAAGCAGAATTGACTTGTAAGAAATACACTCACTGGCACACGTCGCTGCTGCTTCTAGAACAGCCGCCCCCCCAACTCCGGTCCTGGAGGACCACCCTGGCTGCAGGTTTTCATTCTGACCCTTTTATTTAACGCGTGTCCTGTTTGTGCTGCTAATTAACTTCTTGGGGATTCATTTTAATTGACTTCTCCCTGAATTTCTTCATTTCTTTCCTTAAATGGCACCCAAAGAGAAATGAAATGTGAAGTGAGGGAGCCGACAGAAGACCACCCAAGTCAGGCCGCAAACTCCAAGCAGCTGCTGAATGAGGCGCCGAGTCTCGTTGTTCATTGAACTCCGTGGCTTGTTGCTGCTCTCAGTGTGTAATGGCAGACATTTACAAAACTTGATCTTCTCTTTTCTGAGAGCGCTGGGGACCTGAGCAGATCGACATTCCTGAGACCCTCATCGTTCTTCATTTTCTGATATTGTTTGATGGACACCAGTTTTTTGGCTCATTTTGCATCTCGTGATTGTTTGGCCGCTAATTAAGGAAAAAGAAACAATTAAGGGGTCTGAGTCTTAAAGAGCAAATCAAATAAAATGAATTCAAAAGGTCACCGATTAAGAAAAGGGTTAGAATGAAAACCTGCAGCCAGGGTGGTCCTCCAGTTCTAGAACATCCGCCATGCTCATGTGGTATGAAACTACGGGGACCACAACGTGGCCTGGGGGTCTCCTTTTCTGCCTTTGACTTTTCCTTCTTTCCAATCCTCTTTACTTTCTCAGGCAAAGACGAAAGGCTTTCACACCAAATCCGACGTGGGAGTGAAATACGCAGAGAAGCAACAGCGGCGCTTCAACCCGGAGAAACTGAAGGAGGGACGGAACATCATCGGCTTACAGGTGGGCCACCAGTGTGGGGGGGGGGGGACTTAGAAAGTTTTGTTTAGGGGGCCATCTCACCTTTTATGTCTCTATGATGCAAAAAAAAAAAAAAGGGGGGGGGGGGCTAAATCGCAGCCCTGACCTGCCTGGCGCCATTCACACTTGGCATCCAATCACTGATATTTTTTACAGGTGGGTCTGGTCTACGATTTTTATGCGCGTTACAGCGTGTCTGCACCAACTGAAGAAGAAGAAGAAGAAGAATGAACCTTGTGATTTATCGACTCCTTGTCCGAGATATTCCTTCAGGGGTCTTTTTGCCAGCATTGCTGAAGGTGGTCTAGCACTCTTAACATCTGATGCAATCTGAAAGTCTGCCAACATTCCACCCCTCACAAGTTAAAATCTCTCCAGGGTGGAATAGGCAGACATGTGCCCGTTTTATGCCATGTCGGTGTCTTCAGCACATTCAGCTGAGGAGTTGGCATACAGATGGCCTGAGGCCGTCCTTCCAGGGTGTTTAGTGTCATTGCCACCTTTACTGCCCTGTTCTATGCCCACTTCTCAACCAGTGAAGTAAAATGCAATTTATATTCCAGATGGGTACAAACAAGTACGCCAGCCAGAAGGGTATGACATCTTACGGCACTCGGCGCCACCTTTATGACCCCAAGACTGGTGTAGACAAACCTGTGGACCAGTCCACGATCAGCCTTCAGATGGGCACCAACAAGGGAGCCACACAGGTAAGCAGTGTGTAACTGGGCCTGCTGCTCTTGATGGCACAAACACCCCGCTGGGCACCATTCTTACTCACTGCATGGACCTTCTGACTGGTTTAGTGGTTGGTGTGTCCATCGTAAAGGATACGTCACCCAAAAACACATATCACCATTTTTAGAACTAACTTAGCTCACGTCAAGTGTAGTGATGGCCAACAACATTTTATTCAGATTTCATGCTGAACAGCGACGTGTTTGACACAGCAGGCATCTGCGGTGACCCCTGCTGGACATTAATGAACAATACCAACCCGATGTCACATAATCCACATGTCACGTCATCCAGCCGTATGCCAGCCGTGTCCCAAACACAAGAACTTTTACTAAAATACTGTTAAATAAAATCACTTCTGGAGAACACTCTCATCATCTGAAACAGGACCCGCTGGTCACATGTGCAGCCCAGCAGCTGCTTATTCATTGGCTAACGCGGACCTGTTGGTCACATGTCCAGCCCATTAGCTGCTTATTTATTGGCTAACACGGACCCGCCGGTCACATGTCCAGCTCAGCAGCTGCTTATTCATTGGCTAACGTCGACACACCGGTCACATGTCCAGGCCAGCAGCTGCTTAGTCATTGGCTAACACGGACCCGCTGGTCACATGTCCAGCCCAGTAGCTGCTTAGTCATTGGCTAATGCTGTGCGTCACGTGATGTCGACATTGCAATGTGCACAACAGACGAGAACAACTGAAGATTACAAGTTAAAGAAAAGCGAGGGTCACGCCACACCTAATGAGGTCACCCATGTGGTGTCACAGAGCGTCACTAAATAATCTGAGGGGGGACATCAGCGGTGGCTATGAATAGAAACGTAAAGGTGGGAGGGGGGGGTTTCGATTCAAACACCATTTCATCGTGAACATACAGGGCCTTGGGACGTTGTTGGCATACAATTAGCCGCCGTGACACGAGCAAAGGGAGATTTCTTAACGGACATTTTAATATCGTTTGCCGTTGTCCAGCATTGCGTATTCTGGAGATTAAATGTTTTTCTACGGCCGTCACTCCAAACTAAACAAACTCTTTGACTGGCGTGTCCTTCTACCGACCAGGGCAGCGCCCGTGAGCCGAGCCCCCTGCAGATCGTTTTGTCAGGCGCTGCGCTCTTCCTCATCCGTTTAACGTCTTTCTCTCTTTCTCACACACAAACAGGCTGGCATGACAGCACCTGGCACCAAAAGACAGATTTATGACCAGAAGCTTGGCACGGAGAAGTGCGACACTACAAACGTGTCCCTGCAAATGGGCACCAACAAGATGGCATCCCAGCAGGG
Organism: Erpetoichthys calabaricus; assembly: GCF_900747795.2. Taxonomy (NCBI): domain Eukaryota; kingdom Metazoa; phylum Chordata; class Cladistia; order Polypteriformes; family Polypteridae; genus Erpetoichthys; species Erpetoichthys calabaricus. Next base: position 96,487,733 of record NC_041410.2, on the reverse strand, counting down.
GATGACGGTGTATGGCCTGGCGCGGCAGGTGTACGACCCCAAGTACTGTGTGAGCGAATGCGACAGCTGGGGAGAGCAATACTTCAACGAGCACGGCTTCCAGGACCAGAACTACGACAACTACGCAGAATAACTCGGGCTGCAGCGTCTCATCCTGAAACCACAAGGACGGTCCGAGAAGCATCGAGACGCGCCCTGCAAACCAGACAAGGGGGCCTGCAGCATTGCAACTGACGTGATTACAGAAAATTGTGTCTTCTCCCCCATGAGCTAGTTACACGCAATAACTTTCTAAAATAATATATATATGTATTTAAGAGTTATTTTTATGTTTAGAGTTCTCAACAGAATGGTACTGCCAAGTAAAACTTTAGCCATGGCACAGAGCGTGCCTTCCTGATTGCCACCCGCTTCCACATGCCCTGCTGACTTGAGTCGCGTTTTCATCTTGTGCCCACGTGCCACACAAACACGCAAGTGAAGTCCGATAGAAAGCTTCTGTGCAGCCGCCGAGGAACACAACGGCCCCCCGATTAGACTGTGCCAGTGGCGTCACGGGATGAAGAGCTTCGCCCAGCGGCGCGTAAAGACACAATGTTCTGTACGGTTTGAAATCAAGCGAATAAAACTTTTGGAGAAAATAAAAAAAATATTTGCTACAAGTGCTTTTTGGTTGTGATTCTTGATTTGCAGCTCCAGTGATGGCCGAGCCCAAAGCAACATTCATTTAGAGGGTGGGATTCATAAAGTATTGAGACCCCCGAAACACACTTTAGAGTTGCAGGTTTCAATTTAAAATGGAAACTCGGGACAGAAAAGGTCTGCAAATGGATTAAAAAAAAAATCAAACCCGAAATCTCCCCCCCCTACCATTAGTCAGACCCTCTGCTGTCTGCTCAGGGGGCTCCCATTTGCTGTAACTCCTCTTGAGGGGCCACCTGTGAAACCCAGAATTGACTGGACGTCATACAGAAAATCACACACGTGGATCTGTGGACAGAGGGTCCCACAATTCACACTGCATGATGGGACAAAATGCAAGCCCCTCTTGTAGACCTCCATGGTGCAACTGTGGGGAGGCACACATCGGGGCAAGAGGACCAAAGCCCACCTAACGGCCCGAGTGATCCCAGGAGCTCAGTGGCTGCAAGTACTGTGAGATGGTAGAAGATTGGAAGCACCAGGACTCTCCCCAGGGTCAGCCATCAGGAAGGTGATGAAGGGATGATGGCCACTCCAGCAGAACTTCAGATGGCCTCCACCACGATGGGAAAACCAGTTGGAAGGACGACATCTCCACAGACGTCCATCAGTTAAATGCATCTGACAGCCCACTTGGACTTTGTCAAATGGCATTAAAGGTGGATGAGGAACAAGAGACTAACACAGGACTTGGAACACTTTGGGCAGAACTCCAACGCCTGCCTCACGACATCCCTGCAGTGAAGCATGGTGGTGACCGCAGCAGGGTCAGGAGACCAGGTGGTGACCGCAGCAGGGTCAGGAGACCAGTCACAATTGACGGAAACATGAAGGCAGCCAGACACAGAGCAGTCCCTGAAGTAAACCTGCTCGAGAGCGCACACCACCTCACACTGGGGCGACAGTTCAATGACCTGAAGCACACGGCCGAGACAACACTGGGGTGGCTTTGGGACAAGTCTCTGGGTGTCCTTAAGTGGCCCAGACTTAAACCCACAGAGTAAGCGCTTGGGGGACACCTAAAGATGGCAGCTTACAGACACTGGCAGCGCTTCCAAGGAGCTGCACAAATCCAGGTGTGCAAAGCTTGTAGAGACCCGACAAGAAAACATGAAGCTGGAATTGAGGGGCTCCAACAAAGTACTCAGGTAGGGGTCTGCATACTTTTGCGAATGAGAAATTTTAGTTTGTGATTTTAAATAAAATTCAGATTTGCACATTTGAGTCCAGTTTTATTGGAGGAGCTCTGGAAGTCCATTTTTCAATTCATTCTTTCCATCAAACAAGGCCCCAGTCATTCCTGCCATTTCCTTAATTGGGTAACAAGGAGATGGCAGCCAATCTCAGCGGCGTCAACCTCTGGGTGGGACCCTGCAGCTCCCGCTGGGACCGTTTAGAATCGCCACTCAGGCTAAATCAGATGCACAGTCTCCCAAGAGACCACTCCTGCCTTGGTGCTGATGCAGTCAGGCCAGGCTCCGGACCCTCACTATCCCAAAAAGGAGTATGTCGAGCTCAAACCCAGTTTTCGAATGGGGGAGCAAACGGGAATACATTGAGACACAAGAAACACACACAGAACCAACAAAGCCAACTGCATGGCCGAAGTGTCAAACCCGGAGTTGTGCCACCGAAATGTCACGAAAAACTAATTTTAAAAGAATAAATAGATAAGGTAGGGGAAGAAATGAATACGAGTGGCTTATTTCTGCTATCCAACTAAAAGAAGAAATGGACGGCTGTGTTTCTCTATACGATGACCACCTGGCTACACGTCAGTCAATACGTAAAACTGCGCAGAAAACGAAAATATAAACGCCCTGCAAGTCGAAGCACCCTCTTCACACGTTCATCCAGGGCTGGCGCCCCATCCGGGGATTGTTCCTGCCTCACAACCAGTGCTTGGTGGGATGGCTGCAGTCTTTCTCACGTCTCTGCCCAAGTGGGCTTAGTAAATGAACGGAAGACAGAGAAAGGCAACACGACTGGCAGAATAAATTCAATTGTCAATCATAACCCTTTATTATAACTATAATCAAACAAATACAAAGCTGAAAACACAAAAATTCACATTTCAACAATAAGGAATAGTTCGAGGGGGCAGTGGGACCCCCCCATCCTCGGACGCGAGTTCTCCGTCCATATAAAGAGCACCCCACCCACCGAACACGGAGCGGGCTACTGGTTGGCGGCCTCGCAGGCGTCTATCCAATCACTGTACACATCCACCGGCTCCGAGAGATCTGTGGGAGGAGTCAAGGAAGCGTGCAAATACAAAACACAAACGACAAGAAAAAAAAAAAAAATCTACAGACGGCCCAGCAGAGGGCGCTCAACGGCGTCACCGCTACGCACTCCAGGGCTGGTCAAAGCGACACGAGCAGAAACACCTTCGGGGTTCCGCAAATAAGTATCAGGAATACTCGGTTATAACATTTAAAAACCCGATTTTGAATTACTTGCTTCACACAGTAAAAATGGAAACTGCAAATTTTCAAATTACAATGAAAGCGGAGTAGTCGAGAGGTGGAATACCCACTAATCCTATAGATCAATGGACTGCAGCAGTGCTGGAGACCACCTACCTAGCCCCCCCCCCTTCCAACCTGAAAAGGATACAAGTTATGGGTGTCTGGAATTCTTCTAAGCACACGCTACAGGAGATAACCCCCGTGTTTCTTGAGCGTTCCCTGTAAAACAAAATGGCGCAGTTCGACCCAAATGGGTTAAAGTAAAAAAAACACCCTTGTCATAGAAAAAGCATGGAGACCAACTACAGACAAAACATACAGAAATGAGGCTCAGGTGGGACCCCCGACCCTTACATTTTGACGTCGCAGGACTTCTCGTGGTTACAGAAGGGACAGGTAAACTGGGTGTCCAGATTGCCGGTCATCTTCTTTTTCGGTGGTGGCTTCCTTTTCGACTTCCTGCGGGCCATTGCAGAGGAGCAGAACTACAGAGAGAGAGAGAAGAGCAGGAGGGTCAGAGACACGACACGAGCGCGCGCGGGGACATCGTCAGTGTCCGCTTTAAAACTTACTTTAAATACAAAGGCCCGCGCCTCACTGGAGATGGCCGAGCGGTCACGGGGAGGATAAAAAGAAAACCTGAGGTTCCCCTCGGCCTCCACGGTCATAACAAGGCCATGGGACGGAAGGGGAGAGGCAACATCACCGAGGTCTCGGCTTCCTATTTTACCGAACTTTGAATGCAAGTCTGTAGTTTTTGTGCTACAGAAAATATGAAAGGTTTAGCCTGACAATGTTCAGCCTCAATCAGCTCAAATTAAGGATTCCGTTCTACTCTGCGATGTCGTATTCCTTCCTTTGGAGCCAACTCACGCCTGTGTATCGTAGCGCTGCGTGATGTACCGACAAGCCCACGTTTTACACCGTTTACGTTACCTGCAAATCGAAAAGCGGGCGTCAGCTCAGCTCTCCTCCCCTCTCCCGGGCCTGCAGGACAGATGCTGCTCTCCCCGGCACACTGCGCCATTTTTGGAGTATAACAGATTTGTGCAGCGGCACAGGACCGCTTTGAACACCGCACTCCATCTTTGGTAAAGGGCTCCGTTGCTTTAATGCCGGGTAAACTTAATTGGGCCAAAAACAACCAATTGATATGCAAACACGGCGAAACGGAGCCTGCTAAACTGCTACGAGGCGCTTAGACTTGGAAAAATTACGAGATTACATCTTGCCTGAACAAGGGGCTTGAGTTGCCTCGAAAGCTTGCATATTGTAATCTTTTTAGTTAGCCAATAAAAGGTGTCATTTTGTTTGGCTTTTCGCCACGAAAAAATAAAACGTGCAGTCAACTTTTCGGCTCCTCGCGCGTGTACGAACCCCTTCAAACCGCTCAGGCCTGACGAGTACACACAAACCTCCTCCTACTCAGCTTATAAACAAATGTATCCTTAATTTAGAACGGCTTGCCTTTTACACCTCGTCCTACTTAAAGAAGACGCAAAACGCATTCAGAATCGTGCAAAAAAATAAAATAAAATAAGAATAGCAGCTGTAAATGTTACCGTACCTTCAGACTCGTACAGTAATTCCCTTTGACGATAGTTGAGTGACAGGCACACGGTACAATCACAACGCGCGGTGCAGAAACGGATATCCTGTCGAGGCCACGCCCACTTGCACAGAACCGACAGACGCTGTGGTTGAGTAACTACTTTGAATTTATATTTCTGTCGTTTGGTGAGAAGAGGAATTTTTATTCTTCCACTCTTAGATTGTTGCTTTTGTAGCTATAGGTATGTGACACTTTTTAAGATGAAAATCATTCTACCGAATCAACTCAATTCACCTTTAATTCTGACATTTAAAGCTTGTGACTGCGGCGTCTTGACTATGTCTTTTCTATCTATCTATCATAGTTGATTTGTCCCCACGGGGCAATTAAAATTTTACAGAGAGAGCGAGCTGGGAGCCTGCACAGATGCACCGTGTTGCCACAGATTAGGACCCGAGCACAGCCGCACCACACATGTTCAGAGGTTTTAAAATTAAATATCGCTGCCACAGGCGTCTGGATAACCTATGCTGTTAGCATTTGAGCCCAGTGACGGACTGGCGTTAACACAGAACCGTGCTCTACAAAAGTAGGCTCTGAGAGTGACGGGCTGGGTGCATCGGTTCTAAAACTATGGGTCTGATTTTGGCCCGCGCAGACTCGTGATTGTAATCGATGAGAGAGGGTCGCCTACAGCAGTGCTCCGCAACCGGTGTGCCACGGCACACTGGTGTGCCTTGAGCCGATACAGGTGTGACGCGGTCAAATAAGACAATTTTCTAACTAAATAATATTTCAACGGTCCTCCTTAGAAACACAATAACGAGAATACGTGCAATGAAATATTCGCGTAAATGGCCTTTTAAAGGTTTAATAATTTTATGTGTCATTTCTCTGAAATAATAAATCCCATCGCCTGTCGCCTACGACGTAGACCCTACGTAGTCGCCAGACAACTCCGTAGTATGCTTTGATAGGCTGAGCGCTCCGTGCCCTCACCTAGATTCAATTCAAGCCGACGTATTAGTCGTGCTACGTCGCATTCACTCGTCTTGCGACAGTAGTTATCATTCATTACTATTAGTTGTGTTGCTGAATTGTGTATGGTTAACGTTCTTCGTGTGATTCATATTTAGTTTTATACCCCTTTAAATATGGATAAATATTTACGTGGAAAAGATTCGTCTTCACGTTCAGATGATGAAGAACCCAGCACAAGTGTTGCAAAAAAACCAAAGAAGATTGTGAAAAGGAAGTACAACGAAGACTACATTCGATATGGATTCTCGTGGTGTGGTGACGAAACGGCTCCAAAGCCACAATGCATCATTTGCGGCGATCAGCTATCAAACGGGGCAATGGCACCCAGTAAACTAAATCGCCATCTAAATTCAAACCATCCCAATTACGCCAAAAAAAGACAAACAACTCTTGTGTTAATTAAAAATGATAAGCGGTCATGCTTAAAAGATCTTGACCAAGAACTTCGGGTTGCGCTGACAAATATTGAGCCGAATATAAAACTTTTGTGTTCATTGAAACAAGCGCAGGTATCACATTAATCAGTCATTATGTTATAGTAATTATTAAGATTGCATAAAAGTAAATATAGTATAGTTTTTATGTATGTATACTTATAATAAATGTATACTTATAATAAAAAATGAAAATTTATTGTAAAATTAGTGTATTAAATTAATATCTATATATCAGTGGGGTAGCTGGAGATCATGTTGCCCGGGGCGGTGAAAAATTTGACGCCCCAAAGCTGAAAGAAATTTTTTTTTGCGCCTCCTCAAGGAACAAAAAAAAGGAAACTGCAGTAGTTTGGACGCCCCTAAATAGCTGGCGCTCGGAGCGGACCGCCCAAACCCACCCCCCCAACCCCAGCTACGCAACAGCTAAATATTAAAGGTTTTGACGTGCCGCGGAAATTCTAGGAAGAACTTTGGTGTGTCGTAGGTGAGAAAAGGTTGCGGAGCACTGGCCTACAGGTTGTAGAGTGTCATTCGATGGGTAGTTTGAGCAAACGCCTGTGCTCTGCTGTGACCTGCGTCAGCGATTGTCCTCCTCACCTCAGTGATGACTATCAGCTACGATTCTGGGTCTCGAAAACACATGAAATGCAAATTTGGGTCCCTAAAAAAAAAGTGTAAGAACCACTGGGTGGAGGGCAATAAACTAACTATCTAAGAGCGGTAGAAATCAAAGTAATCAAAACAGATCACGATGTTAATATTTGCAGTGGACCATCTATCGAAATATACGTTGAAATACATATAATAGACTATTGTTCTTTTTTGTATTAGTTAGCACCTCAGTTAAACATTAGAAGTTTAAGTAATTGTATCACGTCACGTGCTTGTGGGTCCCTTCGTGGCTTCCGTATGCAGAGGTGGGTGGAAAACCTTACGCAATATTTGGATTTTTTAATTGTCCGTTACTGCAAAAGTCGTGCCGCGTATTAATTTGTTCTCGGAAACGATTGGTCAAGTGCTGCCAGTGGGCGGGGTTTCGTCGAAGCTGGAGGAAGTTTGTTTTAGTAGACGCGGTCACGTCTAAGTTCACTGGGGACTGACCGAAGGGACGTGAAGAGGCTGAAGCGCAGCAGTCGAGGTGACGCATAACGTGTGTGACGTGAGGTAATCTAATAGTGGGTGCACACAGACGGATATGCTAAAATAGCAAAGAGTAATAACAATTCTCTCGAAATTGGTATAGTTTTATAAATGCCCTACGCTCCGTCAGTCAGTGGACGGTTTCATATCTAAAATAAGAGCACAATAGCACAGTGGTTAATTAATGCTGCTGCTGTGCCGAAGCTCCACAAACCTGCGTTCTCGGCGAGATCTTCTGACAGCCTTTTACTTTTCGTATTCACAAAACGCGCGTGTTGGGTGAACTCGTGACGTTAGATTGTGCCGGTTTGACTTTAAGATGGTGTGAGTGCCGCCTTCAACGGGCCTCCAGGCTAAGATAAGCGGCGACAGCTTCGCGCCCAGTGCTACAGGGGTCACCTCCCATTAGGTAAACTTAACGGTTTCAAAACTATGTACTGTATGCATATTTCGTAATACTTATCGGTAAAGGGACCTTCCTCCCCATGGGACAGCGGGCAAAAACAGGACGCACTTGGTAACCCGCTCCATTCTTGGTCGGGCTGTTTGAGGAATTTATACAACAGAGAAGATTGGTTTTTCATCTCCATAATTCATGCCATGTTGTTTGGTTAACTGTCGACTTTAAATTGGCATGGGAGAAACTTTATTAAAAAAAAAAATAGTAAACGATAAAAATCGTAAAAAAAGTCAAGTTGCGAAGTATTCAGACCCCTTCTCCTTATGCACACATTATTGTGTGGTAGATTTCATTTTAAATGGATTCACTTGCAATTTTTATCGATAAATCTACCCTCAATACCCCATAATGAGAAAGTGAAAACATGTTTTCAGAAAGGTTTGTAAATTTATTTAAAATCACAAACTGGAATTCCTCTTATAAAAGTTTTTTGACCGTTTGCTGTGGCACTCGTAATGGCGCTCAGGTGCTTTAATTCTCTGCGAGTCCACCTGTGGCACACTGAACTGACTGGACAGAAGGCCCCACAATCCACACTGTTTGTCAGGACAAAACCCAAACCCTGAACTCCCAAGAAATTTTCTGTAGAATTTCACAATCAGATTGTGGTGAGGTGGAGAGCCGTTTCTACCGCTGTGACCATAATCAGGAGCGCAGTGGCCTCAGTGTTTGTGAAATGGATTACGATTGCAGCCACTAGGACTCTTCCTAGAAGAGTAGGCCATCCGGCCAAACTGCACAACCAGACAGGAAGGTGACTTGAACAAACAACGGTCACTTGCACAGAAGACGAGCATCTCAGTATGGAAATTCATCCATCCATTTTCCAACCCGCTGAATCCGAACACAGGGTCACGGGGGTCTGCTGGAGCCAATCCCAGCCAGCACAGGGCGCAAGGCAGGAAACAAACCCTGGGCAGGGCACCAACCCACCACAGGACACACACTAGGGCCAATTTAGAATCGCCAATGCACCTGACCTGCATGTCTTTGGACTGTGAGAGGAAACCCACGCAGACACGGGGAGAACATGCAAAGTGAAGTGAACCTCAGGTCTCCTAACTGCGAGGCAGCAGTGCTACCCACTGCTCCACCGTGCTGCCCCTATAGAAATTCACTTACTTCAAATTATAAAATGCAAAGTTCACACATTACAGAATCAAGCAGCTGTAAAATATGAGTGTACATTAAAAAACAGTCACACAAAATATCACTAAAGGCAAAATAATCATAAACAGTCGGATTGTGACTTTATTTAGCAATGAGATGTTTCATTCAATTTAGTTTAATATATTTGTAATCGATTTATGTCTGTGCAGGTATGGCGATTTTAATTTTTTTTTTTTAGAAAGCTGGTAATATCACAGGAGCGAAGTTTAAATCCTGTTAAAAGTAAGATTCAGCACAAATGTCAGAAAGTTTTCCTTCCACAGACACACAGAGTAAACGGCCAAGTGCTGAGGTGGAGAGCAGCAGTTTATGGACGTTCAAATCTCAATGGGATGTTATTTTGGAGAATCTGAGGAAACGGGATGGATGAGCTCAAAGGCTGAATGGCTGTTCTCATCAGTCTTGTGCCATCCCTACTCTGTTACAGATATGCGGTGTGTGTGGGCAGCTGTGCCTTTAATACTCCTAATGTACTTTAACACTTAAATAAATGCCTTCTAGTTCTAATCGTCTGTCGGTTTTATGCCTGCATCCATTTTCTAACCTGTAAGCGCGTTTCCAGCTGCAGAAGTCCATGGCCTATCCTGGCACCAATGGATGTGAGGTGGTGACCAACCCTGGACCGGGTGCCACTACATTAGAAACCAGGCTCACTTGATACCGTGCCAGCATCACATATCTTCAACTTGGTATTTCTTGCACAATTATATTCCATCCATCCATTATCCAGCCCGCTATATCCTAACTACAGGGTCACCGGGGTCTGCTGGAGCCAATCCCAGCCAACACAGGGCGCAAGGCAGGAGACAAACCCTGGGCAGGGCGCCAGCCCACCGCAGGGCACACACACACACTAGGGACAATTTAGAATCGCCAATGCACCTAACCTGCATGTCTTTGGACTGTGGGAGGAAACCCACGCAGACACGGGGAGAACATACAAACTCCACACAGGGAGGACCTGGAAAGCGAACCCCTTACTGCGAGGCAGCAGTGCTACCCACTGCGCCACCGTGCCGCCCCAATTATATTCCAGTTCAATCCTATAAATTAACAACACAGAAAGTCAGTATATCGTGAAATATATTGACCTTAAAACAGAAAAGTCATCTCTCTCTTGGACAGGCAGTCAAATGTCATTAAATATTAATGAATTAATTAAAAGGCAAAAACTGAGCGATTGATATCTGCTGACCCCCAAGTAACGTCTTTGATAGATGCATCTTTGGCAACTGTTGGGCAACTATTTCTACACCTCCTGCCAACTTGTTAATCGAGTCTTTTTATGTGAGGTAGTAATGGGGCGTTGTACCGTGTCGGCCATTATGAATGTACTGAGAAGTCAAGCAAAATGACCCTTGAAGAAAAGGCCTGAGTTGCCTCAAAAGCTTGCATAGTGTAATCTTTTCAGTTAGCCAGTGAAAGGCGTCATTTTACTTGACTTCCCCGACTGTGTGGCACATTTTCAGAGTTGCTCCTCAAGTACCTCCATCATTTCTATTTGCAGATCTTCAGAATGCCAACTGAAGGGCAGCCCACCGACTTGGTGAAAGTTGCACACCTGCTGATCCTGTCGGCCTGCTGGGGAATGCAGCTGTGGGTCACATTTGTAGCAGGTAATGTTAAAACTGACAAGTGGCACAAACGGGCACACCCTGCATGACACTGGTGTCTCCAGTAGAGGGCACCCTGACTCCAGGAAACCATCACAGCCCTGCAAGAGCAGCACTTCACATATTACAGGCTGGCATGTGCCCGGTACAGTTGGCTACACGTAAAATGAATGTTCAGTCAGGTTTAGAGAAGGCAGAGCAGAAAGGCCACGTGAGTGATATTTGTACCTTTTTTTTTTGTTTACTTCCTTTTTAAGAAACTACATCACTTTTAAAGAAGTATCACTTCCATGTTCACCTTAATCTTTTTCTAAATGTGCAACAAACCTAAACCCTTAGGGTTGCCATCATTGGCAGAATACTTCAGAAAAGCTTAAAGTGCCATCATACTTTAATGGCGACGCCTTTTCACATTGGTGTTACACACTTTTAATGAAAGACGCCAAGGTAAACAGCTAGTGCCACGTGTTCTGCTACCACAACATTCGTTCAATTGGCTCTGAAGCCTCTTTACAAGAAAAATGCTTCCATGGTGATGGGGCAAATAAACGTCAAACGAAATTGTGGACAAAGACGTTCATTTTTGAACATGTTGAACGTTTTCTTTAATCCTGATAAGACTTCCAGGTCAGTGCGATCTGGATGGTGTGGAGTGTTAATTTGCCCCATGCATGCCGTTTAACATTTAGGTTAGCAAGTTCATCTCTAACTTGAGTTAACCAACAGCCTCGAGCAGGTGAAGTGTTACAAATCTGTACGCTGGTTCCACAGAAAATGAATGGAAGCACCAAATTGTGTCTATAGACGGAGAGCAAGAACGAGCGATGCATCTCACTTTGTGTTTGCTTGAGACCCACAGGGTTTGTGATGGCGGCTGGTGTGTCTCGCCATACCTTTGGTCAGGTCCAGAGCAAGCTGTTCCCGTTTTATTTCTACGGCGTGCTGGGCTCGTCCTTCCTTAACTTGGCCATCTACGCTGTGTATCATCCCAGAGAACTTCTGGACACCCATGAGTCAGTGCAGGTAACGTAAACCGTAAAACGCACCTTTTTGTCAAGATCTCCACCAGGTTACTGCTGGACTGTTTTGTGGTTGATGCAAATTTGAAAGGAAGAATAGCAAAAGAGATGTAAGTAAGAATTGAATGAAATGATTCCGTTATTTGTCTATATAAAAATAGTATCTGTTAATTCTGCAGTTACATTCATCAGTACTACTAAATACGTTTGAGATTATTAGTTTTAATAATTTTATAGTTCAAACTGGCATCATAACAAACTTCATTTCATTTTGTGCTCCCGTCAGGGGATCAGCTTTGGGTGATCGTTGTGCCCTGAACTTCCGAACGAGACTGACTTGTGTGTTTGCTGTCCCTTGTGCAGATTGGCCTGTTCTTTGCGTCTGTGGTCCTTGCAGGCCTCAATGCCCAGTGGTTTGGTCAGACGGTGACAGACACAATGCTGCAGATGCAGGAAATTGAGAAGGAGCACCGCCTCGGAGACGAAGTGGGAATGAAAGCCAAGAAAGAAGCCTACAAGACCCTCCGGGAGAAGGACCCCAAATACAAGAGTCTGCGTAGCACCTTCTTCCGCTACCACGGCCTGTCGTCCCTCTGTAACTTGCTGTGTGTGTTGTGCACGGGCGCTAACCTCTGCTACACAGCTCTTAACCTTCAGACCATTTGAGGGGCCTTCCTCAGACGCGCATATCGTCTTGATCATCTTACCTACTGACTAAAAACTGAGGCAGAGCGGCGATTCAATCCACTCTCTTAACATTACAGTTCAGATTTTCAAATCATAAATTTAAGTTGTTTTATTTGCCGAAGTTGAAATTTCAAAAGCCGGGATACACTACTTAGGAAATGCTTTATATGGCTTCATCTATTCACTAAATTGCAGATTGCAGCAAGTTAATTGGGGTGGAAAAGGACATAGTATATGGTACTGCAATAGGCTGATATTTAATATTTTTCATCTACAGGTTGTACTAACATAGAAATATCATTTTAGACGCACTCATTTTTGGTACAGGCCCCGTCTACTGAATACAGAATGCTAATCTTGGGATTTGGTAGGACGCCCCCCAGCACAAGATGAATGACAGATGCACTAGGAGTGTGCCATTACCTTAAAACCGCGCCACACGTCAGACAATTGTTGGGATGTAGTCGTCCATTTCTTGACTGAACCCGTTTTTTCCATTTCAGAATCAAAAGACACCAGAAAGCATGCTTGGCCACTTCCCCCCCAAGTTAAAGTGTCCTGGTTAGACTGGTGATTGTCAGCGTGGAGTCTGTATGCTCTCCTGTGTCTTCTGGGCTTTCCTTCCACATCTTAAAGATGGTTCTGTTCTGTCAGGGGGAGCAGGGACTGCGCCATGTGAAGGACTTGCCTGTCGTTCAGGTTTGGTTCCTGTGTAGCCTTCAGTGTAGTCAACCTTGGATTTCCTGCTTGAGGAAATTGACGAATCTTCAAATGAAACATTAAATTGACTATTTTTGCATTAGGAGATACGAGAGAACAATCTAGAACTCTAATCTACTTTTTCAAATAATGTCCATATCTTCCATTGTTTCATAAAATTTAAAGATCTGTAGACAGACCATAAATGTTGGGGGACAGTCAGCTGAAGAACTGCTAGGGTCCTTTTGGCCTGGATAACACACAAGACCTTCAAACCTGCTCCTGTTAGGCCCACATCGGCCTCTGTGTCCGGGGAGCAGCTGTCATGGTGGTGGTGGTGGTGAGGTTTGAGCGTCTGCTCACCTGTAATGGTGAAAATGAGAGAACAATCTAGAACTCTAAATTTTCAAATAATGTCCATATCTTCCAATGTTTCATAAAATTTAAAGATCTGTAGACAGACCATAAATGTTGGGGGACAGTCAGCTGAAGAACTGCTAGGGTCCTTTTGGCCTGGATAACACACAAGACCATCAAACCTGCTCCTGTTAGGCCCAAATTGGCCTCTGTGTCCGGGGAGCAGCTGTCATGGTGGTGAGGTTTGAGTGTCTGCTCACCTGTAATGGTGAAACTTAAAGGATCAATGGGTTGTCGTCCCACTGAGCTAACGTTGTTCTGTATTCAAACGTAGTGAGGGAGGTCGTACAACGCGTCGGCCATAGCTGACGATGCCACTGCTGTGGTGCTGCCAGGCCTTTCTAAGTTCACATTGAGTTCCTACAACATTCCAGACATGTGCTGCCAGGCCAAGCGAAGGACTAAAATGCAAACCCATCAACTTCATTACAGTATCTCTGGAACAGGTTTTAATTAATAGTTGTAGCACTCCCAATCGGAATTTCTGAAATAGGAGAAAACGTTTTGTGATGCAAAATAAAGCAGTAACATTTTTGAACGTGGTAAAGATTATCTAGCCAGGGAGCGGCAAGTCCCGTTTAATTTAAATGTAGACAAATGGATTTCGAAACCAAGCCATCAATCACCGGGTCACCATTTATTTACTGGACTGTTGTGAACGAGCGTGCGTTTATGAGAGGTCCCACTAACTAACACGACCGAGTTATTTAACGTATTGGATAATCTAACGCCAGCTCGAGGGGTCTGTACGCCAGTACTTGGTCTGTATAGCTGCAGTGGACTCCAAACAGATCTCTGGGATGTAGCAAACCACAAATACGACGACTCGGACAGTTTAATTCATAATTCAGAAAGGTGCTTTTTTATACACACGTTGTTTAAGGATTATTTTGAGAGAGCATTCCTTTAGTGTGTCGGGTTTACTCACAAGGCCCATTAAAAGACTGAAGCCTCTTGACGACTTGCTGCAAGCTGGTCCATAAAACTGGCGAGTGGATATATAAAGGTGGTGCCTGCCTGTGAACTGGGCCATGGACTTACAGTAAGAAAAGCTGCAGAAATTAAATGCTGTGAAACACATTCGATTATTTTTCTTGGTATGATATTTTTCAGACATTTCTTTAAAGCATTCCTTATTTATTTCATGGTTTGCTTTCTTTCAATTATGAAAATGCCATCCTATTAAGTGTAACTATAGTAATGTGCTTAAAATGATTATGCGTAAACCAATTGATAACTTTGTTCCTTTTGTCTTTATAAAGCGTATTTGTAAAGCAATTATGAATGCTGATTAAATAAACATTGAAAAGAAAAAAAATACATACTTGGTGTTCTTCTGTGAAGGAGTTAAAAGCCATGTCTCCTCACTGAGAGTCAACGTGGACAGTGGGCACATAAGTAGAATTTAAATAATAAAAATAAAAGTAGAGACAGTACTTTAGTTAACTGCAAATTAATACAACTGACAAGTACAGAAAAATATCAATCACAAAGCCGCACAAGGAACAGGCATATAGCATTCTTCAAAAGAGTTACGAGGTGGGGGTCAAGGGCCTGGTGAAGTCACCCACCAGAACATCAAGAGACAGAAAGGAAAGATCTGCAAATGCCAGGGTGGGAGCAATGGGACCCCTAGGGAGCAATAGTCCCTGCATGTGTGCCCAGGAAAGCCATTGGGTAGGGAAGTCACCAGCACAAATGTGAAAGAGAGAGAAAGATGGGCTCTGTAGAAACATGCAGTGTTCACCCAGCAGGTGGCAGGAATGCCAAACCCTCTAACTAAAATGAAAGTAAGAGCTAAGAGTCCTCGGAGTCCTGCCACGTGCAAACGTTCGCTGACGACACTGCTATCCTGGGCCGCATCAGGAGTGGGCAGGAAGAGGAGTATAGGAACCTCATCAAGGACTTTGTTAAATGGTGCGACATCTGAACACCAGCAAAACCAAGGAGCTGGTGGTGGATTTTAGGAGGACCAGGCCCCTCATGGACCCTGTGATCATCAGAGGTGACTGTGTGCAGAGGGTGCGGACCTATAAATACCTGGGAGTGCAGCTGGATGATAAATTAGATTGGACTGTCAATACTGATGCTCTGTGCAAGAAAGGAGAGAGCCAACTATACTTCCTTAGAAGGCTGGCGTCCTTCAACATCTGCAATAAGATGCTGCAGATGTTCTATCAGACGGTTGTGGCAAGCGCCCTCTTCTACGCGGTGGTGTGCTGGGGAGGCAGCATAAAGAAGAGGGACGCCTTATGCCTGGACAAACTGGTGAGGAAGGCAAGCTCTATTGTTGGCATGGAGCTGCACAGTTTGACATCCGTGGCAGAGTGACGGGCGCTGAGCAGACTCCTGTCAATTATGGAGAATCCACCGCATCCACTGAACAGGATCATCTCCAGACAGAGGAGCAGCTTCAGCGACAGAATGCTGTCACCGTCCTGCTCCACTGACACACTGAGGAGATCGTTCCTCCACCACACTATGGGACTCTTCAATTCCACCCGGGGAGATAAACGTTAACATTTAACATTATACAAAGTTACTGTCTGTTTTTACTTGCATTGTTATCACTCTTTAATTTAATATTTTCTTTATCAGTATGCTGCTGCTGGAGTATGGGAATTAATAAAGTATCTATCTATCTATCTATCTATCTATCTTATATAGTGCCTTTCATATCTATCTATCTATCTAAGAGGAAATGCCAGCAGTGGCAACCCTACATGGCTGCTGCAGACTGCATGTTTCCACAATGAAGTGAATGGCGCCATGTGGTGCTCTGCTGTGGTGTGTTGTGTGGTGCGGTGATAGGACTTGCCTTTTAATGGCAGAAGGCACAGGTGTTGAGGGACCACAGGGAGTTCCAGCCTTGTTCACCAGTGACTCCCAATTTAGCCACACCATACAGATGTGAAAAATTCCATAAGTAGGTAGGCAATGCAAAGGAGATGTGCCATGGTTTGGTTTGTCTCCTGCATTACCCGCCGACTTGCTGGGACAAACTCTGCTCACCCATAAAGCGAATATGAGAATTTCGAGTTGGTTTAAACTGGAATTTTGTGAAACGTTTGAGGAAATTCACCAGAATTCCAACAAGAAAATCACCCACCTCCATTCCTTCCAAGATACAACTGTTTTCCTCCAAAATATTAAAAACATCTACAATATAAAATGACAAATTGGTCGAAGGAGTGGCAACACTTCTGATTCCAGGGCACATTTACTGTTTTACTTCTAGTATTTGTTTTTCCTGTGAATTCCAGGTGGTTTTCTGAGGCACTCAAGTGAAAGGCAGTGACAACATCCTTAAGTTTAAATAAAAAGATTCCGACATGAATTTCATGTAAAGTTTTAAAACTCTGACTGGTTATTTACAGGGGAACAAAAACAAATTATATATTTCTATTAAAATATCCATCCATTGTCCAACCCGCTGAATCCAAACACAGGGTCATGGGGGTCTGCTGGAGCCAATCCCCGCCAACACAGGGCACAAGGCAGGAACCAATCCCGGGCAGGGTGCCAACCCACCGCAGGACACACAAACACACCCACACACCAAGCACACACTAGGGCCAATTCAGAATCGGCAATCCGCCTAACCTGCACGTCTTTGGACTGTGGGAGGAAACCCACGCAGACACGGGGAGAACATGCAAACTCCACGCAGGGAGGATCCGGGAGTCAAACCCAGGTCTCCTAACTGCGAGGCAGCAGTGCTACCCACTGCGCCACCGTGCTGTCCCTATTAAAATATCTGTAGGATAAATCAGTGAAGAGTTTGGTGCTTGTGATTTGAGTGAAACTTTAGATTATGTTATTTATCCATCCATCCATTTTCCAACCCGCTGAATCCGAACACAGGGTCACGGGGGTCTGCTGGAGCCAATCCCAGCCAACACAGGGCACAAGGCAGGAAACAATCCTGGGCAGGGCGCCAACCCACCGCAGTATGTTATTTATATACGGCCATAAACATACACAGGAAGAAAGAGAAAAAAAAAACACAAACTATTACATTATTGAAATTGCAATTTAAAAAAGCTGAGCAGCCTTCTGGCACTTGTTCCTGTACAGGAAAATTTGAGCGTAACATTCAGCACCACCCTGTGAAGTGGCGCTGGTGGCATGAGCCTATGTTGAGATGCAAATTTGGGTGAGCAGATGGTTTCAGATTAGTGGTGAAAGGGTACAATGATCTGCAATCAAATGGCAAACATGAACACGAGGCAGCTAAAGAAAGGCAGAGAAGTGTCCAAAAACGCAAATAAAGACAAAATCACAAGAAACACTAAAACACAAACCATTAGGTGACCTCCTGAATTGTGGCTTTACTGAGACAGATGTGGCCCTCAGAGCCCTCGTTTTTCATTTCCCTGCCTGTGTCTCCCACATACTTGGTGTCGCAGAACAATATATCATATGACCCTAACTACAGTATATACAGTATATATATATATATATATATATATATATATATATAGTGGCAGGCGGCTGGGGTCCATGTCCAGCTGGGACGTCCCTGCTCTCTATATTCAGGGGGAGCAGCCCTGGACGGTGCAATACCTCCCCCTGGATGCTAGATGGCAGCCCCCCTGGGTTGAAGTGGTGCCTCGGTTTCCCGCAGGGCTCCATGGGAATTGGAGTTGGGTGCAGCCCTGTTGGGTCCCACAGGTACCACCAGGGGGTGCTGCAGCTGGGACTCCTGAGCCTGTATGGGCAGCGTATTCGCCACACCTGGAAGTGTAGCTGGAACTTGGTGATCAACCACCTGGAGCACTTCTGGGTGGACTATAAAAGGGGCCAGCAGCCACCACTCAAGGAGCCAGAATCGGGAGGAGGAGGAGGAGGAGGAGGAAGAAGAAGAAGAAGAAGAAAAGAGTGCTTTGGTGTGTGTTTTATTTGGTGTTTGTGCTTGGGACTGTGTACTGCCAGTGGGACACGGGGAAGACGTGCGCCCACAGGTGAAGAAAAAATAGTTTGTTTATTTTACGTGTGCCTCCATGTCCAGGCTGTGTCGGGTCGGTCGCCTATATATCGCCTTTTCACTATATATATATATATATATATATATATATAGTAACAAAGGCGCTATATAGGCGTCCGACCTGACACAGAGGCATATATATACCCGACATATATATATATATATATATAGTGAAAAGGAGATATATAGGCGACCAACCCGACACAGAGGCATGTACCAAATACAACCAGACTTTATTATTTTCTTCACCCGTGGGCGCACGTCTTCCCCGTGACCCACAGGCAGTACACAGTCCACAAGCACAAGTCCAACACGTCACAATTCTCTCTCCTTTACCACCACTCCTCCTCAGGCTTAGTCCTCCTCCTCCCGACTCTGGCTCCTCGAGTGGTGGTGGCTGGCCCTTTTTATAGCCCACCCGGAAGCATTCCAGGTGCTTGACCACCTGGTCCTAACTGCACTTCCGGGTGGGGCTGAAGATTCGTCCAGCCGGGCTGCTGACTCCATGCAGCTCCCCTTAGCGGCCATCCGAGCCCCCAACCAGGCTGTGGAGGACTCCATCTCCCATGGAGCCATGCTACAGGTTGGGGGATCACCGTCTGCCAGGGAGGCTGCCACCAAGCGTCCCAGGGGAGGTATTGAGCTGCCTGTGGTTGCTCCCCCGGAGCAGATGCAGAAGGTGCATCCCTGCCGGGCATGGGACTTGGCTGTCCGCCACAATATATATATAGTAGATATGTAATCAAAAACAGATTATTAAAACCTTGTTTTACTGCATTAAATATAATAAAACTGTATTAAGCCAAATGCCTGCCTTGTAAAGATATTTTCAGCTCCTTGACGGAGCAACGCTCACCAGGAAGTTTTAAAGTGACAGTCTCCTCTGAGGAATGGGCAGACGATGTTACAGGAGATTACATTCACACTTGTTTATGCTCTCAGTGCAGGGAACAAAGCCTCACCCTGCAGGACTGCATGTACTGATGGTGCTCAAAAATGGCTGAACACGCGTGATGAATGCAGAGGCTAAGGGATGTCTTCAATATCAACCACTGATGACAAAAGGGATGAAACGGGGCTGCCATTCTCACTGACGCAAGAGTAACCATAAGATACCATCTTCATCCAGCATCTGGTAAATTAACTGCCTTTTGCACACGTATGCAGCATTCAAACTACACAAAACGCAATACTGTTAAGCAACTCAACAAGCGCCACAGAAAGCAACCCCTCAGTGTCCACTATGTTGGAATGTGGCCTTCTTCGGTGAAGGGCGACCAATCAGGGAATGAGGCATCGTAATGTGCACGGTCCAATCAGGGAAGGGCTACATAATAAGCATGAACAAATCAGTGCACAATTAGAGTCCACATTATCCAAACCGTTCACACTGCTACACGGAGTCTGTGTTTTTAGGGGCTCAAATGTCCGCATTTTTAAATGAAAATGTAGCATTGTGGATGTAGCCTAAGACAAAAAGGACTGATAAAGGGTTCTGAATCTCAACAACCGAGTGATCTAAAACAGTGTTTATGGGGAACCTTAGAGTTTGGTGAATACTTAACAGCATTTGTGTGAGCCTTCAGTCGTGATGCTTTATATCAGCTGTAGCTACTGATGAAACAGAATCTGACAGAGCAGTGAGCTAAGTGAGCCCACCCAAACCAGAAAGCAGAGGGTCCGCTGCCTGTCATGAGAGCTTCTGAACATCTGTGTTGGGTTTGGTTTGTCACATCGCTAAAATGAACAAATTACTATTCCTGTGGTTATTTTTTTAACCAATTTAAGTGAACAACTCAAGTCAGAGTTCTTCTTTTCAATTGTCATTACAGGTGCTGGTCATAAAATTAGAATATCAGGACAAAGTTGATTTATTTCAGTAATTCCATTCAAAAAGTGAAACTTGTATATTAGATTCATTCATTACACACAGACTGATGTATTTCAAATGTTTATTTCTTTTAATGTTGATGATTATAACTGACAACTAATGAAAGTCCCAAATTCAGTATCTCGGAAAATTAGAATATTGTGAAAAGGTTCAATATTGAAGACACCTGGTGCCGCACTCTAATCAGCTAATTAACTCAAAAGCCTTTAAATGGTCTCTCAGTCGAGTTCTGTAGGCTACACAATCATGGGGAAGACTGCTGACTTGACAGTTGTCCAAAAGACAACCATTGACACCTTGCACAAGGAGGGCAAGACACAAAGGGTCATTGCTAAAGAGGCTGGCTGTTCACAGAGCTCTGTGTCCAAGCACATTAATAGAGAGGCGAAGGGAAGGACAAGATGTGGTAGAAAAAGTGGACAAGCAATAGGGATAACCGCACCCTGGAGAGGATTGGGAAACAAAAATGTGGGGGAGATTCACAAACAGTGGACTGCAGCTGGAGTCAGTGCTTCAAGAACCACCACACACAGACGTATGCAAGACATGGGTGTCAGCTGTCGCATTCCTTGTGTCGAGCCACTCTTGAACAAGAGACAGCGTCAGAAGCGTCTCACCTTTGGACTGCTGCTGAGTGGTCCAAAGTTATGTTCTCTGATGAAAGTAAATTTTGTATTTCCTTTGGAAATCAAGGTCCCAGAGTCTGGAGGAAGAGAGGAGAGGCACAGAATCCACGCTGCGTGAGGTCCAGTGTAAAGTTTCCACAGTCAGTGATGGTTTGGGGTGCCATGTCATCTGCTGGTGTTGGTCCATTGTGTTTTCTGAGGTCCAACGTCAACGCAGCCGTCTACCAGGAAGTTTTAGAGCACTTCATGCTTCCTGCTGCTGACGAACTTTATGGAGATGCAGATTTCATTTTCCAACAGGACCTGGCACCTGCTACCAGTACCTGGTTTAAGGACCATGATATCCCTGTTCTTGATTGGCCAGCAAACTCGCCTGCCCTTAACCCCATAGAAAATCTATGGGGTATTGTGAAGAGGAAGATGCAATACGCCAGACCCAACAATTCAGAAGAGCTGAAGGCCACTATCAGAGCAACATGGGCTCTCATAACACCTGAGCAGTGCCACAGACTGATCGACTCCATGCCACGCCGCATTGCTGCAGTAATCCAGGCCAAAGGAGCCCCAACTAAATATTGAGTGCTGTACATGCTCATACTTTTCATGTTCATACCTTTCAGTTGGCCAACATTTCTAAAAATCCTTTTTTTTGCTTTGGTCTTAATTGATATTCTAATTCTCCGAGATACTGAATTTGGGACTTTCATTAGTTGTCAGTTATAATCATCAACATTAGAAGAAATAAACATTTGAAATACATCAGTCTGTGTGTAATGAATGAATCTAATATACAAGTTTCACTTTTTGAATGGAATTACTGAAATAAATCAACTTTGTCAGGATATTCGAATTTTATGACCAGCACCTGTACATGTGGATGGATGTTCGCTGGTTTTAGCAAGGTCATATTTTTATGATCTGAGAGTACAAACAGTTATGTTCAATAAAAACTGTGACCTTGTGCAGTTCTTTGGACACACAAATTTGAACATAAAGTTATGTTACACCGCAGACATAGGAAACATAAAAGAACTTTTTGGCAATTCTAATAAAAAACGGCCCACAGAAGAAAATTAAACTTTGGGTACAAAGAACTGAAAACAATTTCTCTGATAACGTCAACACTTAACTGACCAAATGATTGAGGCAGAAAATGGAAATGAAGATTCACATTTTAAAACCAACCTAAAATGAAGCACAGAAATGTTTCTTGAGCAATGATTGTTAAAGCAGCAATAACAGGATTCAAATTATAACTTGGGCTGAAACAAAAACCTGCAGCCACTGTGGCCCCCCAGGACTTGACTTGAGGACCCCTGTTCTTTGTTGACCTGTCTGCAAGCAACCTTAGGTTTTGTTTAAAAAAAAATAATTAAAAATCAGGTCAAGTGACACACTGCCGTCAAACATAAAATGAAGAGCCCAAATAAGAAAATACAATTTCAGTTTTCTTTACAAAACAAATCATTCTCAAATGGGTGGCCAGGCCCGAGGAGAGGGGGTGCAGCCGGTACATCGCTCCGGAGGCCTATGAAGCCCAACGCGTCCCATAAATTTTATTATAATTTGAACATGTATTTCCATCCATTTTCCAACCTGCTGAATCCAAACACAGGGTCACGGGGGTCTGCTGGAGCCAATCCCAGCCAACAGAGGGCGCAAGGCAGGGAACCAATCCCAGGCAGGGTGCCAGCCCACCGCAGGACACACACACACACCAAGTACACATTAGGGCCAATTTAGAATCGCCAGTCCACCTAACCAGCATGTCTTTGGACTGTGGGAGGAAACCCACGCAGACACGGGGAGAACATGCAAACTCCACGCAGGGAGGACCCGGGAAGCGAACCCAGGTCTCCTGACTGCGAGGCAGCAGCGCTACCCACTACGCCACTGTGCCACCCTGAACATGTATTTATTTAATTTATTTACTTTTTATTGTATTTTTTTACATTTTGCAGGTCTGTTTAGTTTCAAAATTAAAAAGGCACGTGGGTCACAGGGTACTTAGCAGCGGTCAACAGTTTACGATATAAGAGACATTCATGAAGGCCACCCTGGGAGAGAAGTCAGGTGGTCTACAAGGGTATTCCCCGCTTGGTGGGAAGTGAGGAGGAGGAGGAGGAGGAGGAGGAGGGGGTTCCAGTCACAGTGAGAAAAAAATCATCAACCGGCAAACAAGTACGTCACGTAGTCACCGCGTCCTGAGACATGAGGGCCCACACATCTTCTTTGCACTGGGGCACAGATTTTGTCTCGGTGGCCCTGCAGAGGGGAGGCACAATGCAGCCCATCACCGGGCCCATTCATGCCAGGCATCAGTGTTACCCACCCCCCATGTTTTGCCACCTAGATCTGTTTTTCTCTTCCGGTCTATGTTTCTGTTTTTTTCATCACAATCGTGTATTTCTTTTAGCAGAATTCTTGAACTACAGTACATAAATGTATTGTTTCGGACACCTTAACAAAAACTCATCAACTCTGCGCATCTCTAAAATGTAATTCCTAGTCTGTGCATAGCCAAATTACTTTGGTGATTGTGATTGGTGACCTGTGCCATGACGTCACATCCTGCATAGTGCATATACCTAGTGATGGGCGGAGTGAAGCCTCACGAAGCATCAACACCTTTGAAGCAATTGTGTCGGAAATCGTATCGAAGCATTGGACACTCACCTCTGTAGTGACACCTCCTGGCCATTTTCATTAACGTTACACAAACTTGCGATCCATTTCAATGACGTCTGTTACTACTCTTATTGCTTTTATTTTTTCGCAGCTACAGACTGACAACGAAGAGAAGGGTTCGTCAGCAGCTTCTAGTGTCTGACGTCTAAAAAATATAAATATAAGTAACGCCGACAGGCAGAATGCACTATACGATAGCAAGAGTTAAACAAAATAAGACGCCTCACCTCATGGATTCCCGGCTCTTTCAATTAGTATTTAGTAATTAGTTGGGCCGCCGTAGTCGGGCAGGGGGCACACGTCCCTAATTCTATTGTGTACGTAAAGAGTTTCACTGTAAAACGTAATAAGCTTCATATTTGTGTGTTTGGAGACCCTGGTGTCGTACTGAATTTGTATTGTAGAAAAACAAACTACTGTGCAGCATGACTAAATGTGTCTTTTCGTTTCTGATCGCTATACGGCACTACCAATTTGGGACAAGTCGCTATAAACAGTTTCAGCCAATCAGCGCCTTCTAAACATACAGAATGACAGTGTGAGCCTTTATTGTAGCGGCGCAGCATCTTCGTGTCAGTCCGTCATTGTCCTGTTAGACTATTTACTGTTAAGTGCTGTTTGAGGTACCGTTTATAGTACAACAGGTAGCCTACGTAGTTCTTAAATTGATATTGAAATGCACACACAAGTCTCCTAAATTATTTATTAAAATGCCTACATTTACAGTGTCCGTTTTAGGAAATCGTAGTTTTTACTTGTTCCCGTTATTAAGAATTATAATTTCTCAGTGTCACATATTATTCGTTACTACTCGCGAGTCCCGTATCATTGAGATTCTGTTTTATATTCTGTATAAGCAAACTTTTTAAAAGGAGCGTTAATTGAACTGACAATAGCAGACTTGTCATCTTCTTAAAATGACTTTATTGATTCGATATTGACAATTAATCATAAGGTCAAAAACCAAGGAGGTTGTGAGTTTCATGGACTGTGCTGTTTCTTTGTTTTCGTGACATCGCGTCAGTAGAGAGTGCGTGACGTTAACAATGCATTGTGTCCCAAATGACAGCGCACACGCTTTGTGATATTTCCTAAAGGCCAATGTGTCTCAGTTTGCTCGTTAATATATTGTGACAGTGTATTTTAGTGAGAATGATTATAAACATATTACCCATGTTCATTTCCCATGTAGATATGTAACGTTTGGTGTGAATAAATAAAAAGTAACAACACATATAATGGTTATGTTGCATTGTTTAAGATTAACAAAATTCATAGTTTATCTGAAATGCTCTACTTATACAGTTGATTTATTCCACTTCTGAAGGTGTACATTGTCGGTATTCTCTATTGCAGTGTAACGTGTGCCAGTGCGACTGAAGGGTGGCAGACGAGCTCACGTAATGGGTGACAAGGCACATCCTCACCCTGATGCCCAGGCTCTTGTCATGAATATTCCCATCTTGTGCTTTTTCTCGTTCCTGCCAGTTTACTATTATTATTGGACACGTATGTAGAGGAAATGTGTGTCTTATTTTATGTCTATAAAAGGAAGGACAGTAAAGCCTTGAATGAAACTGAGTGTTGATACTTTGGGTGACACGACAGGTGAGGAGCAGGGAACGTTAAATGTGACAGTGACTGCGGGGGATTGTGGGACTGGAAGATGGTTTAAGAATACAGAAACGACAAAAGCTTAGTCTATCTGCCATTCTATTTACATCAATGATTTACTCTGTTATACTGCAGTTTGGAAGATTACTTATTTACCTCCCCAGCGCAGCCATTGATAAGATGCATTCAGAAGGAAAGGATGTTGCTGACAAAGTCAGGTGCTTTTTTAAAAGTTTGTCTCCAGATGTGCTTATCCAGCTGCTCCTTCTTGTCACTACTTGAGTGATCTTTATGTTCACCTCTGGATGAATTCGCAAAGTTTCTTTACAACTTTTTTGTCTCATTAACGCAGAATCCCGAAGCTTTCCTAAAATTGCAGAAGACACTGTTGATGGCGCTGATTCTGTTTTAAAGACAGTTGTGATTAGTTATGCAGCACACGCTTTTACTCACATTGCTTTTTGGAAATCAATAATTCAAATCAGCTACGGATCTGGTAATCACTGAATAGTAAAAACGTTTAATGAGAGTGTCTTGCGCATATACTGGTGTAATGACAACGTCGGCTTTAGTGAAGCGTTTCTTAGCCTCTCTGATATGATCGACATGGCGTAGAGTAGATTCTGGATTGTTATAATACGTGCTACCTTACGCAAAATATGCTCATTAATTTGTTACAGATTCTAGGTGGACACGATTCCACACCAAGGAAAAAGGTGCCCCATGTAAATCGTTCATAATGTCTCCAAAATATATTTGTTAACTTTCAGACAAGTACTACTTAACTGTTTTATACAAAATCCTTATTTCAACATACGCGAGCCCCAATTAGGATCTGAACTCGAGTTAACGCATCTTATCGCTGTAGCAGGAATAACTGGTTTTACGTTTTCTGGAGCACTTTAGCGGACTAGTGAGTGACCAAATCAACTGCTGACTGCGCAGATATCAATGACGTCATTACGCTAGCGTGACTCAAAATCACGTGACGGGCGCATTTGAAACAAGTCTCGAATCGGCGCTTCGATCTCCAGTGCGTCGAAAGCTCGACACAGTGTCGAAACCTGAGTATCGAGTGGCCCATCACTACATATACCTTAATGTCAGTTAGTCGTGCTGATCACAAAGAGGTCATTAAATATTAACTGCTACATTTGGAAAAATCTGTCATCAACGACGGTACCATAAACGATGTCGATAGAAACTGAAAAAGTACAAACTGGAAAATCTAAAGTTGTTGATCCGAGTGAGGACGAGTCCTGTTTAATGTTCTACTTCCAAGCTTGAATTGGACATTTCCTGCTTATCAGGAACATGATAGTTTTTTTTTGACAATTTATTTGTCAGACGTACTGCTGCTGTTGTATTTAATTAGAAAATTCCTTTTACACCTTATTAAACGTGGCTATGTTTTTGCTTAAAGTTACGTGTGGCAACACTGCCGGGCCTGCACGTCTTGGGAGATGCGGACGGGCAGAGCGCACCAAGACCGGGCTGCTGGGTCCATGAAGGAGTTGCGCCTACCGCTGCGCCGCCAAGTTTAAGAGCGCCCCAAATATCAACGTGGCTGCTCGGATCGACTGCTCTCCTGCCGACAAACAGAAAGAAAGAAGTGAGCGTTTGCTCTTGAAGCTTTGCCTCGTTTTTCTTTGACCTTATAAAGTGCTCCACGTTAAGCCCCGGTGTCGTCCAGAGGTTCGAACGGGCCTAACCGCTAAACAAACTTTTTAAGACGGCGTTTCTGGGAACACGTGAAAGCAAACGTGTTAACCTTGCAGCTTGTGAAGACCAACACTTCCAGTTTACCCATTTCGCTACTGCAGGTGTTGCATATCACAGGTATGTATCTTTTCGTATCTTTGTATCACATTTTAGCAACACGTTTTTTGTTCGGCAGGAAAATAAACAAGTGCCTTTAACCAAAACCTTAGCCGCTAATGGCGTGGTGAGTGAGGCCGCGAAGAGCAGCGTCTCCGTAATGAGTGGTTTGCCACCAACAGCAGCGAGCGTCGCTCCTTGAGTACAGTGACTTGGCGCTCATAACCGCTGTACTGCACGCAATTCGTAGTTTTGTTCCCACCGAAGTCAACGTAAAGCGAACGGCTCGCTGCGCCTCCCTCCCTCCGCCACGGGCCCCTCGCGGCCTGCCCGCCTTTTTTTTTCGTGTTTCTGCTCAACGAGACGCTGGACGTGAATGGCGGGCCGCGAGGTCTCCGATGGCCGTGACGCTCCAGCTGTTTAGTCGGACACAAAGTCACAAAATGCAACGCGAGTTAAGTCGCCGTCCTGGAGGTACTCGGCTTCATCTTTGAGTCGCTTATTACTCGGGCGGCCGTCCCGGTTCTCTTTTTAAACGTATTTGCCGCACTGGTGTGTGCCCATCGCGGATCGACGTTACTTTTGAGTCGCCGTTTTTGGTATTTTGTGTTCTCAAGTATTAAAAATGAGGTTTTCATTGCTGTTAGATCTAATTTTTAAATTACTGTTAATATTGCTCATCCTACTTTATATGTTCCGTCCAATTTTAAATAAACCAAAAGGCCCGAATTAGCGTTAGATGCCGCGCCGCAATTCGGGGTGTTTGTAAGACGTAATGATTTTCTTCATGAAGTACCTGATTGACAGGAATAGTTGTGTCAGAAATCTGAAATGTTAAAATGTGTGCTTCAATTGAAATGTTAAAAGTGTAAATATTCTCAATTGTAGTAGAAATGTGTCATTGTCACCCTCTTAGAGAGGACCAGACCCCAAGTAAAGATTCACAGTAACGCCCAGTGTGTAACCCCCAGACCTGGAAATGGTCCAAAATGATACCCCACATACTTATGGTTTAGATTTGATTTTTTTTTTAACCTCCTGGGGGTGGTTCTATGAGGTCAAGGACCACCACTGAATAATCAAAAATATGATACTCGTCGAAACGGCCGAAAACGACACTCCAAATGCCCATAGTTCGGGACCCTAAAACTTTTTTTTTAAAGTTTTATGAATTAGAGTAACATTTTGACTCCTCATATCCCATTAGGGGGTGAACCCTTGAGGTTGACTGATCTGGTAAGCACGGCTTCAACTCCTAATTGTTTTTGATGAAGACCCCTCGCTTTAGCGGTGTGAGTTCCTGCACAACATATGTTCAAATATTTAGGGTTTTTTGGGTGTAGGGGGCCAAAAACAATGGGGACCCCAAAAAGCTTGACAAAATAATTCGACATCAACACAAGTAAAACGGTGTGTCACCTATGGGGCTTTTATCATACTGGTGAGTCAGGAAATGCCAGTAAATAAATAAATAAATAAAGTGATTTCAGAGCTTTCACAATTCCAGGGTTGTGAGGAGCCACATTTGATTCTGGCATTGTCAGACGTGAGGTGGAAACAAAGAAAAATAGGGGGGCACCATTACAAGCTTGACCGCCGTATGTGGGGATTTTCTCGTACTGGTCAGGCAGGAGATGGCAGACCCAAAACTCTGAAGTGTTTTCAAAGTGTTTATAAGTAATGCATACAGTCACAATAAGGCAACAGGCAGGCTACCGTTTATTGTGCTGATATATTTTGTTAAATGTAATATGGGAAAGTTGATGGTCGCAGAGTAGAGAGAAACGTATTCAGTGACACCTGCTGTCTCTCCTCCCCTCATACGAAAGCACCAGGTAGGCGGTGAAGGTGGCAACAGAAATCCAATGTGGTAATTAAACAATATGGTCAGTTCCATTACAGACTGTTATTCCAGAATCTGTTTTTTGACCAAACTGGATCACTACTGATGGACTAAATGAAAAAATCAGTGTGGAATGGTCCATACAGTACTTCCATGTAAATTATACTTTAGTGATACTGCAGGCAATCACGAAACGGAATATTTTATGGTACAGCACAACCAGTTGTATTCTGCAATGCTATACAATCAAGAACACGGACATATTTTGTACAGAAATACATGTAGGGTGAACTGAATCGAGTGAACAACTTCAGTGATATTTGATTCAAAGCGAAACACATTAGGTCAAATGAAGTTAAGCCGCAGAGAGAGATTAGTTCAGGGGTATGGAGGAATAGTTAGGACAAAAAATAAATATGCAAATAAAAGTACAATAAAATGATACTAAATAACATGAAATACGAGTATAAATAATGTAATACATTTTTGTTGCGTTTTTCTTTATGTATTTATTAATTCTAGTGGCACCTCAAGAAATCTGCTCTGAAATGGGAATTGTCACTTTCACTCCTCAGAGTCGAGAGGGTGGGCTCTAGCAAGTACCGCTTTGTGATTGGTGAGTCGTCCGCAGAGTGGATATTGGCACTTTGAGTACGTGACACAGGACTCTCAAGTCAAGCAGAGTCGTGACTGTGCACGTCGGATGCAAATGCAAGAAAAAGTTTCTCCGAATTAGTGTGTAAAGTGAGTAGTTTAATTCAAGAAAGTCTCGATTAATCATTAGGAGTCTGCATCTGAAGTGTTGGCTGTAAATGTGGCACTTGATGGCCAGCCAAAGGTTTACATCCACTGTACTGACATATACAGTATACACAGGCATATGTAGCCTGTTAGGAGGATTGCATTTCCTTCTCAGGTAAAGTGCAAGTGCATCTAGATGGACATTCCATTTTATTACACTGGGTGCTCTTTGTGAACCTTTAAAATTAATGTTTTTTACACATCTTTCATTGCACTCCTTATCAAAGTTCTGAGGCTTATAAAGTGGTGTATTTGTATGTGCATCGTAATTCAGCACTGGCGCTGACTAATCACACTGTGGTGCTGAGGTCCGCACAATATTTAGGCAACTAAAAGACCTTTTCCTTTCATTGTTCTAAAGCTTTAAATTTGAGAGATCTGGACTCCACACCCTGGGTTCAAGTCCTGAGACTAGACGTTACGTTTTGAGTTTGTACGTTCTACCCGTTTCATCATTTCCGCTTACATCCCCAAACTTGAGCAGGTTACATTAATTATAGCAGTTGCCCTTTTGATCGACTGGCACCCTTTTGTGTGAGATGTCAGGGTAAGATGGTACACCCACACCAGGCCTGAATTGAATTGAGCAAGTGCAAGTATGTTACAGTATGGAATTACATTGTTGACAAATTAAAATTAGGGTTGGAGAAATTGACAATTTTGATGAGCTAAAATCAGAGTTACAGAAATCTTCAGGTATACTTTGACTAGTTAAAATTGTATCTTTGATTTTTGCCATTGGGGAAAATGTTCACTTTTCACTAGTCAATTGGAATTAAAGAAATCTGCCACTTGAATTCTAAATGATCAAGTTGTAATTGTAGATGTCTGAAATATGAATTAGCTTGACTCATTACGTTGTAAAAAGATTTGCCATAGCTCAATAAAATAATAATGAATAATATATTTGGTATTTCTTTAAGCTCTTCGTAGTTCTGCCTGTCATTTTCTACAGCCAGGCATATTTTAAAAGAGAAAGTATTTAGGCGAGTCTGCTTGTAACAAGCTTGTCAATGAGATGGAATGCAGGTTTGTCAGCGAACATCAAGGATTGCAGTTCAAGTTTATTCAGTTGTTGTAACGTGAACTACAAGGAAAGAAATTACCATAATTTAGGTAAAAACAGTTAAAACAAACTTGATATCAATTAGCATCTTTACTAAGCAGACACTATTACATGGCACATTATAGGCATTCATCTACTCATTTTTCCAAAACCCACCCCAAGTCTAACTTTAGAGTTGCAGGGGGTCATATTTAGTAAAGGTGTACGTGGCATGAAGAAGACGTACACACCTTAGGATTTTGTGGATTATCACATTTCTACAAATGTGGCTTTCCCCTCCTCCTCCTCCTCCATCGTTCCAGGTTGCGTATTTGGGTTAGAGGGGGGGAATACAAGAGAACTACAGATGAGGATTGAAACTTGTTATTGCATATTGTGTGCTGCAAAGGACGTGTCAATTGAAAGTGCTCTTCATATACAGTACGGTTGTTCTGTTTCTGCCAGGTTAGGTGAATTGCTTAGGAATAAACCATTGAATCAGCACAATGAGTTAAACTGGCAGCGTTGTGCTTTACAACCCGATACGTTAGCTGTTAATGCCACATAATCTGTGACTAGAAAGTAACCACACCAGCCCTAAACCTCGTACTCCAGGGCTGTAGTCATTAATTCTTTATATTCCATCTATCTCAGTGTTGTGGCCGAGGTCATTCTTCAGTGGATAATTTATCTTTTCTAAATTTAGCAGTGATAATTTGCAGATTTGCTCAGATTACACATTAGATGTTTGAAGGGCTGTGCATTCTGTCCATTCCATAAGTAGGATTCTGTATTTCATAATAATGAATACTCAAAACTTCACATGTGAGTCCTTGGTTATTTATTATCTGAGCTTGATACAACAGCTGAATAAGTCTTCTTGTATAACGCTTCTTGTATTGCTGTCAAAATTATATTTGAGTCAGTTAGTCCTGTATACCAGGGGATGCCAAGTCCAGTCCTGGAGGACCACCGTGGCTGCAGGTTTTCATTCTAACCTTTTTTTGCTTTTAATAAGTGCCCTGTTTGTGCTGCTAATTAACTTCTTGTGAATTAATTTTAATTGAATTGCTTTCTAAAGAGTTGTTCCCCTGAATTTCTTCATAGTTCCTCTGAATTGCTTCATTTCTTTCCTTAAATGGCACCCAAACAGAAATGATAATGTGAAGTGAGGGAGCCGACAGAAGACCAGCTAAGTCAGGCCTCAAACTCCAACTAATTTCACTCCAACCAGCTGCTTTAATGAGGTGTCAATTCTTTTTTTTGTTCTGTATTTCACCTTATACAATTGTATTAGGAATTTGTTAGTTTTCCCTTGGGGTCAGAGTGCAGGGTCAGCCATTGTACAGCACCCCTGGAGCAATTACAGGTTAAGGGTCTTGCTCAAGGGCCCAGCAGAGTAGGATCTCTTTTGGCAGTGACAGGGATTTGAACCGGCAACCTTCTGGATACCAGCACAGATCCTTCGCCTCAGAGCCACCTCTCCGCCCTAATTTCTTAAATTCTTGTTGTTAATTAAACCCGTTCTTTGTAATTCTGTGCCTTGTTGCTGCACTCGTTGTGCATTAGCAGACATTTCTGTGATTGTTGATTTTCTCTTTTCTGTTAAAATGTTTTGGGGACCTGAGCAGACTAACATTCCTGAGACCCTCCATCTTTCTTTATTTTCAGATGTTGTATGATGGACACCAGTTGTTTTGGCTCATTTTGTGTCTCATTATTGTTTGGCTGCTAATTAATGTAAAAGAAACAATTAAGGGGTCTTAGTCTTCAAGAGCAAATCAGATAAAATGAATTCAAAAGAAGTTAATTAGCAGCAAAAGCAGGTCACTCATTAAAAAAAGGGTTAGAATGAAAACCTGCAGCCACGGTGGTCCTCCAGGACCGGAGTTGGCGACCCCTGCTTTACAGGAGGAAGAAAGAGAAAGACAGAATCTAAAAATAAAATTTAATAGCATCTCCAAAATATTTATTACTTTGGTGATGCAACCTACAAGATAATCTTTCACAAATGTTAGAAAAAGAACAATTGTATAAAGGAATGAGATCATTTGGTCCATTTTAGGTTTTCCTTTTCCATTAATCACCTTACGCTTCTTGCTCTGTAGGCCTACTGGATGTTGTTTCAAGTCCAACAGAATTTTGTCACAAGAGGTAATAAAAATTAAAGAGCATCTCTGGCAGACATTACCTGTTGTTTCTTTTAACTCCTACCACCAACTTCATCTGTAGGTTTATTTCACTGTCTTCTCAGATTATTTGTGGTTTATCTGGACGTTGCTGTATGAGATCATTTACTTGCAGTTTTTGTAAGTGGATTTGCAACTTACTGTTGTGCTAACTGCGGTACAGGAATGTGGTCAAATTAAAGGGTTTTTTGTTTGTTTGTTTTGTAGAAAGTCAGGCCGTTACTTGCATTGCCAAATCAGCAACGTAGTCCAGATGGGTTATAGAAGATATTTTTTATGTTAATATGTTTAATGCAAAAGCCAGACTGGTAATCCTGGCGGGTAGTTGTCAGTGTCTTTCTTTATTCTTGAAGTTAAAATGAGTGAGTTGCTAGCAGAAGTTCTGGAGTTGAAAACGGTCCATGGACTCAAATCTGAGAGAATGCTAAAGGTCATAGTTTGAATAATACGTCTGTTCCAATAACGCCCTAGACGATTACAAGAAAGTCTCTTCCATTTTCCCCGTAGCTATGGAAGGGTCATAAACAGAGGCACATCATTGTAAAAGTATAATGTATGGCAGAGTTAAATATACTGATACATTTGTTTTTAAAGTACTTTGCGCTGAGGTCAGATTAACACTTCAGAAAGACGTCCTTTAGCCTACCTGTCAACATCGACTCAGTAATAACATCATAATTGGGGAATTTTACAGAAAAATGGCATATAACTAAAACTTGCATTTAAAATGTCTTTTTTTTTTTTTGCCATCCACATTGAATCATCTTAATTTTATAAGGTAATTGTAAGCATAAACTAAATATTTGCTTTTATATTTTAATTGAACTGTGAGACAATACAGTATGTTTACAGTTATTGTCCAATTTTTCAGGGTCTCTGTCATTTGAATAACATTGTGAAGATGTTTTCTAACAACCTTGTAATTGGGAGCAAGTGGAAGCTGATTGGTTTTGTGGTGGCGTTTGCCACCATTAGTCTAGAAGGTCTCTTCTGGCTATTTAGGCATCACCGTCCCTGGAGATCCAAATTAGTGAAGGAAGTCCTGTTCTTTCCAACAGACGTCACCTGCACCAATCACCTTTTCCAGATGACCCACAACGAGAGACCTTGCACCTGTCCACTACTGCACTGTGATGATTCCCCATATAATCGACTTCTAAAGCATCTTCTGTCTGCCCGAAAAACCTTGGACCTCTGTGTTTTTGCTTTTTCCAACCAGGACTTTGCTCGAGTTGTACTTGAACTTCATCGCCGAAATGTCTTGGTTCGTATTTTCACAGATAAGGACTACATGAAGATCACAGGCTCACAGATAGGCAATCTTCGCAAATCAGGTACTGCTGGTGTTGTTCTACTATGTTCCCTGTTAAAAAGAATATATTTGCTAGTATTTTTTAGAGTTGTTTTTGTTTTGCGTATTGAGCACTTCAGTAGTGAAAAATTCCTTCAACAGAGGAATACTACGAGGTGTTGAGAGTTTTCAGTTCTCTTTATTGCCATTTACAGTTGTTGCAGAGTGTGTGTTCAGGGAAATGTAGACCTACGTTGTCATTTAATTATTTGCGTGTTATATGAACTGTTTTCTCAATGCGTGATTATGGTCAGCTAAAGACTGCATAGGCAGCAAGAGTGGAATGGAAAACGGACCTCCGCGCATGTAAATCAATCAAACGGCACGTCTCTGAACAGTGAAGTTTAAACCCCCATACCAAATACATAAAAATTACACAAAAACGTCTCCCTAGTGAGGAGTCACGCCAGCATCCTGAGTGTTATGAGTTCATTGTGCTACTCGCTACCATCTGAGCTTAGAAATAGTGAATCATTTTCACTTTTCAAATCTAAACTTAAAACTCATTTGTTTAAGACTGCTTTTTCTCTTTGATTACAATTGCTCTGTCTGATTTTCATTTTTGTATTTTAGTTTTGTTTCTAATCTGTGTTTTATCTATTGTTCGGTGTCCTTGAGTGTTTAGAAAGGCGCCTACGAATAAATAAAATTTATTATCATAATTTTTTACAAAGGCAGAACCTCTGTTAGATCATTTGTAATGGATTTATGAACACTGGAACAGGAGGACTTCTTGCATTTTTTTTTTCTTTTAATCTTTAGCTGGTTATCAAAAATAATACTTGGAAGATTAATATTTCACCTCACCGGAGCATATTGTAAATAGTATTTTGGCGTCCTTATTCAGTGTGCTTAAATACTCAATTCTTAGACAAATCATTTCCAGGGCCACTTCTGTTTTGTTTGCCTTCTAAATTATTTGCCTACAAATTGTGATGAGTGCTCACAAAAAAACCAATATAAAATTCACACAGTTGCTTTTGTTCTTGTTTGCATTGTACTTCATCTGCCAGGACGGTCTTACTGCTTTATGCTTTCATATGTCTAACAACTCCTACACTTTGAAACATTTTCACTTGATAAGCAACACGTCGTACATTTTGCCTCCTCGTTTCTTAACAAAAACAAGCCGATTTGTTTTATTGATGGTAGACTGAATGACTTGAACAAAACCCGCAATGTCCGTGGTAGAGCATTCAGCAGTTCTGCCGGCCTGTGGGAGACACTCGGAGTGTTTTAGTTGGTGTGCCACAGCAGTGCCGAGTGATGGCTACAAACATGGACAGAAGGGGATTACAGACGTGTATTTTGTTATTTCAGGGACTGTTCTTGAGGTCATTTTTAAATCTCTTGTATAATACTATTTACTCTGACTAAATAAAATATTTCATTTTTTTTGTACAGCAAAGCACTGCAAACAAACAGCACCCTGTCATGCAGCTATAATTAGATATCTGGATGTAATGTAAGCATACATGCCGAAAAATGAGTTTGGATGGGATCCTTACCTCAAAAACGCACACTTCATCGTGTGGCTTGATGTACTGACTAAACATTTGATGATTTGCTGGTGCGTGTCTAAGCACAGTGCTTAATACCTCTGATGAAGCAGGGCTGTTGGGCGATGACTGAATTAACTCTCTCAGAAACCCCAGAATACATATTATTCCCAAAAAAAAAACTAAACTTTTTTTTTTTTATATACATAATTAAAAAGTAGCACCGTTCAAAGTGACCCTACTTTCTATTGCAACAGCAGAGATGGATTTTACATCCTGCAAATTCTGATATTTCTTAGTCTAAGACCTGAAATGATATAAAACCTCTTTTTGTACTTGCCAGTTGTATTTTAATCTCCATTTCTTGCTCCAGTGAAGCAGATTTTCTTAAGTAGTATTCAGATAATTGATGATATTCCATTTTCATGTAAATGTCATTGCATTTATTTGCTTTGTACTAAATACAGCAATCCCTCCTCCATCGCGGGGGTTGCGTTCCAGAGCCACCCGTGAAATAAGAAAATCCGCGAAGTAGAAACCATATGTTTATATCGTTATTTTTAGATTGTCATGCTTGGGTCACAGATTTGCGCAGAAACACAGGAGGTTGTAGAGAGACAGGAACGTTATTCAAACACTGCAAACAAACATTTGTCTCTTTTTCAAAAGTTTAAACTGTGCTCCATGACAAGACAGAGATGACAGTTCCGTCTCACAATTAAAAGAATGCAAACATATCTTCCTCTTCAAAGGAGTGCTTGTCAGGAGCACAGAATGTCACATAGATAGACAAAACAATCTCTAGCAAACAAATCAATAGGGCTGTTTGGCTTTTAAGTATGCGAAGCACCGCGGCACAAAGCTGTTGAAGGCGGCAGCTCACACCCCCTCCGTCAGGAGCAGAGACAGAGTTTGTTTTTCAATCAAAAATCAATACGTGCCCTTCGAGCTTTTAAGTATGCGAAGCACCGTGCAGCATGTCGTTTCAGGAAGCAGCTGCACAAAAGATAGCAACGTGAAGATAATCTTTCAGCATTTTTAGACGAGCGTCCGTATCGTCTAGGTGTGCGAACAGCCCCCCTGCTCAATCCCCCTACGTCAGGATCAGAGAAAGTCGGCGCAAGAGAGAGAAAAGTAAGCAATCTAGCTTCTCAGCCATCTGCCAATAGCGTCCCTTGTATGAAATCAACTGGGCAAACCAACTGAGGAAGCATGTACCAGAAATTAAAAGACCCATTGTCTGCAGAAATCCGCGAACCAGCAAAAAATCCGCGATATATATTTAAATATGCTTACATATAAAATCCGCGATGGAGTGAAGCCGCGAAAGGCGAAGCGCGATATAGCGAGGGATCACTGTAATACGAAAAATTATACCAATAAAGCTGTATCTAATTTTTTATTATAATGAGCCACAGTGGATCATGCCTGCTGCTTTGCAATATGCCCCGTCCCTTTTTAACGCGTCTTGTATGAAGGATAAAGGCAACGTTTATCCATCTAATGTTTAAGTTCTTCAAGAAGATTATGAATTTCTCTTGTACTTTTAGCTATTCGTTTAGGAAAAGGTTTGTCCAGCAATGCAAGTTGTGTGAAATCCAACCCGCTATATCCTAACCACAGGCTCACAGGAGTCTGCTGGAGCCAACCCCAGCCAACACAGGGTGCCAAGCAGGGTGCCAGCCCACCGCAGGGCACACACACCAAGCGCACACTGGGATGAATGCATTCAATAAATTAAAGCTGTTCCTCTGTCAAAGACTGAGGTTCACATTTTGTCAGGCTGAAGAAGTCGGTGTAAAATCTCTTGGGGGTTCTCGGATGATGTGTGTGTATATATACAGTGACTCTTATTTATTTATTTTTAATATACAGGTATTGCTGTTCGCCACGAGCAGAGTGCTTGTTTCATGCACCACAAGTTTGCAGTGGTAGACAAGAAGCTTTTGATCACCGGGTCGCTGAACTGGACGTGCAAGGCCATACAATGCAACAAAGAAAATATTCTCATTACTGAGGACGCGGAGATTGTCCAGCCTTTCATAGCCGAGTTTGAAAAACTATGGAATGAAAGTGATCCTATGAAGTTTTTCTCTTGTTGATCTAACATCAATAGATTGTAGCCAGATGTAGATGTCAAATGGAAGCGTGTTAGCGACTAAAGATAAAATCAAATATTCGTTAAAGCTTTGATCAAATGTTAAACATTAAATTTCATACTGTTGTTTCTTCAGGTTAATATTCTGTAATGCCCCGTTGTTTAGCTTGCCCGAGTAAAGCTCTCTATCAGTTGTGCTGCTTACTAAAGGACAACATATGACAGTAATGTAATAATATCTTTATGCTGCAAATCACCCACCTGAGTTTATAGGTTCAGTATAGTTGTGTGTACTGAGTAAGAAATTGGTTTAATCCAGCTTGTTCATGGTAAACTTGGGAAATAGATAAATATAATATGCAGAAAGTCTGTTTATTAGCTAATTGAAAATGTGCTTCTACTTTCAAATTCTAAATAATCTGTGTATCATATGGACTACTCTAAGGGACGACAGGCATGGGCTGGTGTCCCGATCAGGATGAGAGGCCAATGTAATGAAGGAACAGGGAGACATTGTATTCACAGCAGAGACGTCCTGATACACTAGATGGCAGCACACCCAGCCCAGGATACCCACAGGGCATAATGGGAGTTGTAGTCCCATGGGACAGACCAGTTGGGTTCTGAGGGAGCTGTTGGGATTGCTAATCTGTGCTTTGCAAGATTTCTGAATGACCCAGAAGTACTTCCATTGGGTTATGGCACTTGAAGTACATTCCGGGTTCAAGATAAAAGGAGCCGCTCTGCCACATTCAGGCGAGGCGACAATCAAGTGGGGGTGGTGGGTGGGTATTGTAGTGTATTATGAGAAACGCTTCATTGTGTAAGAGTTTCGCACAATAAAACCCTTTGTTCAGTGGAAAACTCGTGTCTGTGTGGTGGTGTCGGCAGTTAGGGGAGCTGCAGTACCCACTGTGGAAATTGGCAATTGACCACTAATGTCACATGAAGATCAGTAGGTTACCTGCCCTGCTTCTCTTAGCACTACTGAACTTTAGGATCGAGTTTATAATGAAAACTGCTACCATATGTAAATGTCAGACATGAATGCCACACACATCACTCATAAGACTAACAACAGTACACCATAGTGTACATAACCTTAAACATATTCTGTCTAATTTACAGTCCTAATGTCACTACAACAGAGCACTGCAAGTGTGTCTAGTGGCGCACAGGACAATGCGAGAGGACATATCCACAGTGTCCACAACTGCAAGGTCATCTTAATGTGCATCCAAAGGCCTCGTCACAGCCAGGAGGACAGCAGCATCTATTTGGGGTTCATTGACAGATTAAGGAGGGAAGAGGGGGTCTGTTTTGCATATCTAATAGCAATAATAAACAAATGTAGGCGTTGTACCAGCGTACCCGTCTTCAGATGTAAATCGAAGCCATCAGGTAAAATGACGAGATAAAGACTATAGAGAAGGCAACCACATGAATAATGAAGGTGCTTGGTGTTCTAATAAATGGAAGAGCATTTGAATTCACTTCTTAGACGTGTTTCACATTTTTAGGAACGTCACTCTCTCTGCCTTCACTTTGGCCTGCTGCAGATAGAGTTCTTTATTTTTTTTTAATACGACATGTAACATTTGTTAAGAAACGCGGCTTTAGCATTAGATTGATGATTGAAGCAATTTTACAAATTGTTCATTGGGGATGTCCTGGTGGCAGAGTGATTAGTGAGCAGGTTTGAGTCCTGGCCTGGTGACTGACTGTGTGGTGAAGGCACATTCTGACCAAGCGTGGACGGAGAACCTTCTCTACGTCTGTCATCTTGTTAGGTTAGCTGCTGATTATGACCTGGTCAGGTCCAAGTGTTTTCTGTGAGATATGGATGCCTTGTTAGATGTTTGTTCCCTCCTCATGTTGGACGGTGCAGAATGAAGTGTGGCTCTTCACAAGCCTGGAATTGGAAGGGGTGTCAATTAATTATTATAATAACTGAACTGTTCAGAAGAATTGCTTAATGATGTACCGTTTGGCTCATCTTGATGTCTAGTTATGTGAAACCTCAAGCTTTATGAGCTCATTTTTGACACTGTAGACCCCCCAAAAACCTCATTTCTGGACCACAGTTTGTGCACAAAATGACACGCTGATGACAAAGAGTAAACCAGGAAGTGTCTTCAGCAAAACTGATCACACCACATCGATCGACCCCAGGGGTTCACCTCCTAATGAGATATGAGGGGTCACAGTTACTCTTTACACAAAACTTCAGCTCGGTAACATATGGAGCGTCACTATTCGCTAGCTTGGAGTTCATGATTACAAATATATTTTTGATATTTGGTTTTTTTTACCGGTGGTCCTGACCCTCCAAGAGTCTCTCACAGAAGGTTAAAAATGACAAATTTCACACATAAGCATGTTGGGTATCGTTTTAGAATATTTTAAAAAGTCAATGATTACAAATATTTTGATTTTTTGATCTTTTGCTAGTCCATAACCACCCCCCAACCGGTATAAGAGGGTGAAACAGTTGCGCGTTTCGTTTACAGTCGGGGATATTTAGACTTTAAATATTTGAATTAAAGCGCACATTTTAATGTGCAACTATTCCTGTTTATTATGTACTTCTGCCTCATGAGGTAAATGTTACATTTCTTATGAACATCCGTAATGAGGGCGGCTTGAATTTGTGTATTTGTACTACAGTTGTTTCTACCTCAAGGACTGGGCCGAGGACATTACTCACTCAGTCTACTGAATGACTGGCTCTTTAAGCTCTAAGCAAACACCCACATACGGGCTGCCCCCGAGTGCATTACTCAGTCTGGACAGCCAGGGGCGGGGGGCTTAGACGGCGTGGAGTTGTGAATTGGAACTCCTCGGCACTCCATTAGCACTAAAGGCGGTTTCTTCCTTGCGGGCTTGTAATACGTGGTCTGCCTGTAAAGGTGCAGCCATTGAAAGAAAAGGTGGCGACATACATTGCATGCCTTTTTAAGACGTCGGTCAGGCTGGCAGAACCTGTTTCGAGAGGACTCCGCCAGCATTGCGCACGCGGATGAATCATCGGGCTGCTGAAAGACGGCAACTCCGGCACTCGAAGAGTGTCGACGGGAAGACAAGGGTCCACGGACTGGAAGATGTCACTTTTATGTCACGATCATCCTGTGACAAGTTGTATATGTGCATTACATTTACTTACAGTATTTGGCGGACGCCTTTATTCAAGCTGACTTATAACATTGGTGGCTTACAACTGGCTACATGTCGTGGTAAAGGCGAGTGAAGCGACTTGTGGGATTTGGAGGTCAAAGATTTGACCACCACGCCACACCATACAATCCGTTATACGGGCAAATATAATCTATTCAACTTGGAAATATTCAGCTTTCAAAATAATGTCCCTTTAAATTACCCAATCTAATTACCTATCTACACCTTTCCTTTGAACGGTGTTCATATGAAGGAAAAATTACTTGGCTTCGTTTTTCAGATTCTGAAGTCAAGTTAATTCCGTTCTCTTATTCTACCAACGGTGTAAAAAAAAAAGTCATCAAACAATTAACATCTCCGTGATGTTTTATTCAGTTCGGTTTATTTTTTGTATACCGCTCTTCAAACAGCGCAGGCGCAGAGCGCTGTGACAAGTTCTCACGTAAAATGCCAAGTGTACATTTTTCAAATCACCGAATGCGGAATTAGTACACATAAAGACACAGATTTGTCCAAAGTAAATCATCTCACCTGAGCAGTTTAACTAGAAAGGCGCAAGAGAACTTTGGCATTTGGAGAACAGTCATTAAAGCTTTGGAGTTCAAAACACCGCTACTGACACGGTGTGACCCTGAGCCGGGCACTTCATCTGCCTGGGCTCAAACTGGAAAAAAGGAACTAATTGTGCCGCAAAAAAGTTGTGTGTCGCCCTGGATAAGGCGTCGGCCAAATAAGTAAATGTAAAACAAAGTTCCTGAAAAGGTGCCC
This sequence comes from Erpetoichthys calabaricus, assembly GCF_900747795.2. Taxonomy (NCBI): domain Eukaryota; kingdom Metazoa; phylum Chordata; class Cladistia; order Polypteriformes; family Polypteridae; genus Erpetoichthys; species Erpetoichthys calabaricus. Next base: position 96,445,933 of record NC_041410.2, on the reverse strand, counting down.
GTCGACCTGACTTTTTTATTATTATTATTATTACGTATTACAACACAGTTGGAAGGCGCTTTGTGGCCAAATGAGGTTTCAACTGAATATCATTTTTGAGTCCAATAAAATGAAACATGTTGGAGATACTGAAAACACGCAGCGCAGATACTTGAGTAAAATCTCCCTGAACATCCTAAGCGCCCCGAGTGCGGACACACCCGAGGCTGACTGCTCAGGTCTACGGTAAGCATCTGTGAGAGGAAAAAAAAAAAAAAAAAAAAAAAAGGGGAGGGGAGGCTGACGGGCGGGCGGGCAGCGAGAGAGAGAGAGAGAGAGAGAGAGCGAGCGCGGACTCACCTTCCTGATCTACGCCGTGGCGCTCGCCTTCCTTGCATTCTGTCTGCAAATGATCCCATAGTAACTTAGATCCGGGTGGAGGAAGACGGGCAGGAAACGCAACCCTTTGGAAAAAGCGAGCGAGGGGAGAAGCAGCGCGCACACGTCTGAGCAATCCGAGTCGAGATCCAACTTGCACGAGTCGACGCCAACTTTACAAGCCTCGGATAAGACGTTTTCGACTAAAAGGTAAGCTCGTCGCTCCGCCCGAGTCCGCGTCCCGCACGCAATCCGCGGAGGGGTGGGTGTCGTCAGCGTGTACGGACAAGCAGCACTCGGCGGCCCTCGTTGTGTTCTCCAGATCTGTGGAGCTGTAGCTCGACTCGTCTGGCCCTGAGAAACTGTACGGCTGAACAGCTGCTGCCATGGGGCGGACTGCCAGCCTGTGGTCGGCCCGCCTGTGCAGATGTTAAAAACCAAAAGCCCCCGTCGCGGGTCTCTCCAGCTGCGCGGTGGGTGCCTGTCTACCTCTGTCTACCTCAAGCAGGTGTGCACGTCCATCCGGTTTCAGGACTGCGGACTTGATGCGTAATAAAAACTCGTGAAATAAGACCATCTGGTTTAGACCTCCTTACTTTTTAGGATACGCCGCCTGAGCAACATGACAGTACGATCTGCGCAGTATGAAGCCGTGCAGTGTTTGTGTTACGAGTCTGTGTGCCCATCCAGTGTCAAGCCGGCCTGTCCTGCCATGGCTAGCGGTGTATAGAATGTCATTTTTCCATACGTAATAAATGCACGTATAGCACAGTTCCCTTTATAATAAATGAAGACTCGTGGCAGTTCTATATTGTAATAAATGTGCACCGGTAGTGTACACTTGCGCAACATTTACTGTATATGACCAGTGGAAATACACCCAGCACGGGCCGTGTGTGTAAAGTGTGCACGAGTCGGTCGTCGGCTCTTGTCGTGACGCCGTTGACGTTCCCCCGGCTCTTGACTGATGGAAGCCGCGCTCTGAAGCTAACGAGTCGCATTGCAGTGCTGAGCGCGGCTGGCGGGCGGACGGACGGACTCGTAATTCTGGTTGAGTGGATTGTGACGAGCGACAGGCACGCAGCACAGGGCTGCCATTGGCTAAGCGACTGGAACCTGTTTGGCTTCTCGACTGGGAATACATCTGTGTGGAATTTGCATGCTCTTGCCGTGCCACTGGGCACCAAAGGGATGGCATTTTGCTGTCGGGCTGATTGGGAGAGGTTGTTGTACTTTGGCTCAGCGTGTGCTTTGGCATGGGGCCGTGCCATGCTTTTTGTCAGTAGCTGCTGGGATTGGCATCTTTTTCACCAATTGTCTGCATTGGTGTAAGCAAGCAGAGATTCAGAAGTGACTTGCGTGTTCTCCCCGTGTGCCTGTGTGTGTTTCCTCCTGAGGTCCATCTAAACTGGCCTGTACGTGTGTGTGTGTGACAGACTGGCACCACGTCCAGTTACCCTGCAACCCTGCTGAAAGACGGCAACTCCGGCACTAGAAGAGTGTCGATGGGGAGACAAGGGTTCACGGACTGGAAGATGTCACTTTTGTGTCACGATCATCCTGTGACAAGTTGTACGTCCAGGATAAAGAGGGTTTGGAAAATGAATGAATGAATGTTCAAAGTGTTTAAACTATGAAGAAAGTAGGTGGGAGACGGAGGTTTGGTTTCTTTTGTGATGTAAAACTGTCATTTTGTCTTTTATTTAATAAAAAGTTGATCACACACAAAAAAAAACCCCAAAAGCCTATAAAGAGAATTCATAAAGGAGACCCCACCATAAACCAGCCGCAGTGTCCCTCTAAGACGGCTCGAAGCCCAAGTGACCAACGGCAGGCCTCATGTTTTCTGATTCACGGCTCGTCCATCTGGTTTGGCGTTGGCACCCCAGTCTCTTTCCCTCACGCCGCCCGCCCCTTTCTTCTTGATAGAGTTGCCCGTTTGTGCTGCTTTCCCCTCAGCGTTGCTCTTCTAGTCAAAGTTCTCTGCCCGGTCGCTGCTGCATTGGCCTGGTAGTCATGTCGGGGTTTTAGCTTCCCGATGCGAATCACAGATTTGATGTTATTTTCACTCGTCCGCTGCCCATGACGTGAAGTGATCAGTCATTAGCATTGGTTATAAACCTCGGCAAGAAACCTGCTAACACATATCGGCACTGGAAACAGAACAGGCCGGTGAGAGAGTTCACTTTTAGGCCCTTAGTTGGTATTTGCATTATCAATTTCTCTCTATTATATAAAAAAATCCTTCAACGTGACGAGACTTTTTGGAAAAGATTTTGTCAAGTCCCGCGAGAGGAGACTTGGGCCATGAGATTTTAAAAAGTCCCGCCCTCCTCTCAGCCACGCCCACCATCCTCTCCCCTCTCATTGGTGGGAATGTTTTTGTCAGTCACAGTTCCTGCGCTCTCGGCTCTGATAAATTTTTACGTTTTCCTCACTTTAAGTTCCCAATAAAAGAAGACGTGTTATGTCCAAATCTTATTGAAGAATTTCATCACGAGGGGTTATCAACAGAAGAAATGAGTACACGGGCAATCCTAGAGAAACGATGAAGTCAAACGAATTAACACTAAAAATGTTGATGGGTTACATTGCAAATCGGTGAAATGCGTATCAATAGACTCTGCTGAAACAGTTAGTGGTGATGATGAGGAAGATGAAAACATCAACTTACAATATCATGAAGAATATCGACAACCGTTAACACCGTCTGGTCTTCCACTACTGTAGAAAGAAGGACGTATCCAAGAAAGGCCATGTCGTAAATCTTCAGGGGATAACATGAGACACCAAAGGAGATCTCGATACGCCATTCGAATTAAACGTTTACAGTTTAGCTTTGGCGAAAACAATTAACAAATCTCAGAGCCAAAGATTCAGAAAAGAGAAAGAAACGAAATGCAATCCCGGGCAGTTACACGTGACATGAAAATTAAAATCTGTTTAAATCGCACATCCACATCCCCACACGCGAGCGGCAGAACTGAAAAGTGGCGAACGTGTAGTGCAGGCCGGGGGATTGGTGAACGAAGTGAGCAGCTAGTTCTATCTATCTATTATTATTATATAGTGCCTTTCATATCTATCTATCTATCTATCTAATCCTGCTATCTATCTATCTATCTAATCCTGCTATCTATCTATCTATCTATCTATCTATCTATCTATCTATCTATCTATCTATCTATCTATCTATCTATCTATTTGTCTAATCCTGCCAACTACGCTATCTGTCTATCTTCATGTCTTACCTACTTTTTAAAATCTCTTTCTAACCCCATCAACCAGACACACACACACTTGTCTTTCTATTAAGGTGGACTCTTCATGAAGAACGCGGGCGCGTGTTGAGCGCGGATTTCGTGCCAATATTAGAAAGTGTTTTTCCAGGCCAAGAACCAGAGAGGCCAGCAGTGAATGAGCACGCAGTGCGGTAGAGAGGACGACGACTTCAGGGGCCGTGAAATCTCAACTCGGGGGTACGTTGGCCAAACTAGGTGAATAGGATGGACGGGCTTGTTGGGGTGAATGGCCTGCGCTTGTCACGACTGTAACGGTGTAAGTATGAACACGAGGACGGTGCCAACAAGCTGTGCGGTCACTAGTGAGGGGTCCTAGATGCATTGCTTTTAATATTTAATGCCATTGTGCCACCCAAGGGAACAAGACCCCACTAAGGAGACGTCACTTTGGGCAAAAGGTACAGGCATGTGTGTATTAAAGTAAACATACGGCCTGAAGCTGCCACGTTACAAGCAGTGCTGCCAGGATAGGGCCTGGCATCCAGGACTCTCGACAGACGTGATAACGGAGGATTGGAAATCCGTTTATTATTAAAGGAATACTCCACGCAAACACAGGGTGGCCCACCTCCACCGAGGCGACCGCTTCAGCACGCTGCCACCACAAGAGGGGTTTCCAGGGGTCAGGCAGCAAGGAAACGAGGCGGGCGACTCGACAGCAGCCGGGAGTCGTCTCGGTGGGCCACTTTTTCATATTATATTTTATTATAAGTTACTTCCTTACGGGCGGAGTGGTGGCTCTGAGGCTATGGATTTGCACTGCTGATCCCGTAAGCGAGGCCCTTAACCTGAAGTTGCTCCGTCCTGGGTGTGACGTTAATCTGCATTCAGGGAAAAACCTGGGGGTTGGTGGCAGAACTGGCACTCCAGCCACCATAAAAAACCTCCCACTGATTCCAGTCCATCTGAACTGGTGTGGTGCTGAGGTGTCACCCGCTGCACTCGGGTCTTAATCTGGGATCCTGAGGTGGTTTGCCATGAGGCGCCTGCTCCTAACCTCAACTTACTTGAGGTTTTCATTTAGCACAGAGATAACATTTATAACGTAATTGACGTCTGTTTTGACTAATTTTATCTGAGGCCTTTCTCCAAGGCGACTTACGACATTCGAGATATAATTGGTGACGTCTGTTTTTTGTTCAAATTGAGGCACAGGCAGGTGAAGTGACAGGTCACATGGTGCCAGTAGTGGAATCCAAATCCTCAACTTCACGGTTTGAAGTCTAAAGCCCTAAGCGCTACGCCGCACACCACACGTTGGACGACAACAAGCAGCATCAAACGTCACTCATCTTGCATAATGCAGATATCGATTGATCCAGTCACGTGTTCACAACGTCCCACATATGTGTGACTTCATCACTCCTGGAAGACGCTCTAGTGAACGAAAAATGGAATTACTCAGAAGAAAGTGAGCATTTGAATTGAAGGTCCGTCATTGGTCAGAAGTCCTGTCTAGTAGCAGCTTATTCCTTGAGATGGATCGTATGATGCAGGACATGAAACGCCTCCCACAACCCTAATCTTAATCACAGCGTAACCAGGCATTCGATGGGCATTTCGTGATGTTGGGGTATTACATGAACATTGGGCTTCACGTGATGCCAACACTGCAAAGCGTGCTGAGGGACGAGTACAACTGAAGATTAAAAGTTAAAGACGTGTGAGCGATAATGGGATCAGGAAGAGGACATCGCGCACCTCATCGAGTGTGTCAGTTCACCCGCGCACTTTCACAGACCGCCACTAAATAAGTTGTGGTTACAAATACGAACGTCATGCCGGGAGGCTGGTCTGCAGTTGACGTGCTCATTCACAGCTGCTACTAGACGGGACTCCTGACCAATGACGGGCCTTCAATTCAAATGCTCATTTTCGTTCCCTGGAGCGTCTTCCAGGCCATTAAGCAGAAAAATGGATGTGGGGCCTAATTCAGGTCTGCACACTTTCACAGGCGTCCGATCACGTAATCCAGCAGATTTCATTCAAACGGTAAACTAGGAACGCATGGACACCTGAGGGGAGAATAAATGGAAGGGGAAACCAGTCAGGTCTTCTTCACGAAAATACATGATGGGAGTCGGGAACAAACAGCTGAGCCATGGAGTTTAACAAGAAGCTTTGAGAACGTTTAAAAAGTGTTGGGGTGAGATACCCGGTCGGGTTAACACAATCGAGACTTGACACAATCCACGATCTCCGCCACTCTGTGAAACTTCAGATGTCATCGCTTTTATACAGAAGGCAGAAAATAAAGGCCAGCTGTCCCAGCGGACAGCAATACAGGATCTGCTGGGTGGCACAAGGGATTTGTCAGCCGCTTCTTCACACCTCCACTCACACTCACCACTGCCTGGGTGTTTAAATACGGCGCGACCTGCAAGTCACAATCACCATTTAGAAATGGCGTCCATGAGAGTCGACAAACATGACAGTGGTCACCACGTCCTAAAAAAACCAAACCGGCAAATTAAACTCGTTTGCGAAAACAAGCCGGGGTCCGGTTTAAATATCGCTCTTTAACTTTTCTCAAATAACTTGCTCCAGGAATCGAACTCTTTCACCAGGTCTTCCTTTTATCTAAATAAAGTTCTGAAGGCTGCCGACATGACTCTGGGTCTTATATGACTGGCCACCATGACACAAAAATAATCACTTAGCGCTTGATGCAGGAAAATACGTAAAAAATAAAAATAGTAAAAGATAAATCCATCCATCATCCAACCCGCTATATCCTAATTACAGGGTCACGGGGGTCTGCTGGAGCCAATCCCAGGGTGCAAGGCAGGAAACAAACCCTGGGCAAGGCGCCAGCCCACCGCAGGGCGCACACACCAAGCACACATTAGGGATAATTTAGGATCGCCAAGGCACCTGACCTGCATGTCTTTGGACTGTGGGAGGAAACCCACGCAGACACGGGGAGAACATGCAAAGTCCACGCAGGGAGGACCCGGGAAGCAAAACCTCAGGTCTGTTTACTGTGAGGCAGCAGCAGCGCTACCCACTGCGCCACCGTGCCGCCCTAAAAGATAAATCACTACTTTTAAAAGTCTGATAGTCTGCTTTTGCTTCAATCCGTCAAGAGGGAAGAATTCCCTTAAAAGAGCAGCCTGGCAGATGATGCTGCCATCTGGAAGCTAAACCTGAGCCGGCATCCGCAGTTAAATGGCCTCAGGCTGTTTGCAAAGGGCGCTCTCGTCTCACCTCGATGGGGGCATCGGGTCTCTGCTGCCTCCTACTGACTAAGAGAAAGCTAAGTGGCCGCGGTCTTTCATTTATTTGGGTGCCCGTCCTGGGTATGACGTTAATCTGCATCCATCCCAGCATGTAGGCCCTCCAAGCTGCGGGGAAAAACCAGGGGGCACTCCGGCCACCATAAAAAAAAAATAAACACCTCCCAGCGCTCCATTCCATGTGAACTGGTGTGGTGCTGAGGTGTCACCTGTCACATGGCTGCACTCAGGTCCTAATCTGGGATCCTGAGTTGGTTTGTCGTGTGGCGGGTGCGCCAATGCGCTGTATCCCTCCTCCTCCTCCTCCTCCTTCACAGAGTACTGGCATGTAGGGCACCCTCTACAATGAGAGTATTTACCGTTTTTTTGCCAACATCTCAATAGCTGTAAATAACAATGTGGACTTTCTCTCAGCATCATCACCGTCAGTCCCCATGATGGGGGGCTTCAGCAGACACATTTTTATATTCACTGTACTTACTGCGTTGCATTAGCACACGCAAGTATGAATTTCACAGATGGCAATTCTGAGCTAATAAACCATAATGTACATCTCTAAAGTGGCTGAGGTGGGCAGCACTTTTCAAACTATGGTACGTGGGCACAGGCAAAATAACTGGCGTGTCTCTGAATGGAGATACGTAGATGCCACTCTGCACGTTGCCTCACATACCTTTTCTTAAACTTGCTCAAGTTCATGCAGGGTTCCTTCTCACACATGTCCAGGTATAAGGCAGGGACTAGGCCTGGGCTGGCCTGGGCTGGGCCGGGCGCCAGTAAATGCCAAGGGCTACATTACAGGTGCATCTCCATCAATTAGAATATCATCGAAAAGTTCATTCATTTCAGTAATTGAATTCAAAGAGTGAAACTCGTATGTTATTCGGATTCATTGCACACACAGAGTGATGTATTTCAAGTTCTTTTCATTTTGCTGATTGTGGCCTACAGGTGATGAAAACCCAAAATGCAGTATCTCAGAAAATTAGAATATTACATAAGACCAATAAAAATAATAATTTTTAATACAGAAGTGTATGTCCATGTACGCACTCTCCCAGTTTGCCTGTCAGATTTTTCAAAGTTTATACTTTACAAGAATCGCGTGGCCCTCCTGTCTACCCAGGATCAAAGTCTAAGCCCCAAGTGCCATTAGGTGGTCGCTCCACATGTGCTTGACGCTTAGAGGATGCTGGCTGCTCTTATTCTTTTCTTTCTATCACATAACTAGTATCTGCAATTTGCTCTAGGCTCAGCAGATGTCGCTGCTCTTCAATTTCTTTTTGCCATACCTCCTTTACAATCCGTCACCCGATGCCATTTGCTGTAGGAAAGACGCCAAACAGGGTAACTTTGCAGAGGTTGCCGTTAGCCATAGTTTTGTGCCTCACCAGTTTGAATCATATTTCAATTTCAAATAAGACTGTCCGTCATGCCATTTTCTGTAGGAAAGACGCCAATACTTGGTCGGGGCTCCTTTTGCATGAATTACCTGTGGCACTGCTGAGGTGTTATGGAAGCCCAGGATGCTTTGATGGCAGACCTTCAGTGCGCCTACACTGCTGGGTCTGATGTCTCTCATCTTCCTCTTGATAGATTCTCTATGGGGGGGTTTAGGTCCGGCGAGTTTGCTGGCCAGTCAAGCCCAGCGATACACACCATGGTCATTAAACCAGGTATTGGTACTGTTGGCAGTGTGGGCAGGTGCCAAGTCCTGCTGCAAAATGAAATCGGCATCTCCATAAAGCTTGTCAGCTGAGGGCAGCATGAAGAGCTCTAAAATGTCCTGGTAGATGGCTGGCTGTGCTGACTTTGGACTCGATAAAACACACCGTGGAGCAACACACTGGAATGAATGAACTTTTCAATGATGTTCTAATTTAGTGAGATGCACCTGTACACACACCGACGAGCCGAATGGCGTTACTTGGCCATCACTTGGAGAGACTTGTCATGAGGAGAACATGCAGACTGAACCCTGAAGAAGAATCTCTGGGTCTTGTTCAGAAAGCGGACGCCATCTCCTTCTTGTTGTTTGTTTTAGACTCGCCAGCCCCTAACTACAAACCCTGAACTTAAGGTTCGTGGGGGTAAGGCTGGTACACCAGGGTCCCCGCTTTGTGAACAAGACCCAAATCTCTAAGCACTGTAACAGTGTGCCACCCCATACTGGAGCTGTAACTGACAAGGAGCCACAGAGTTTGTTCTTGATTTCGCCTTACATTAGAAATTTGTTAGTTTTCGTATACCCCTTGGGGTCAGAGCGCCCCTGGAGCACTTACTGGTTAAGGGTCTTGCTCAAGGGCCCAGCAGAGTAGGCAGTAACGGGGATTCGAACCGACAACCTTCGGGATACCAGCACAGATCCTTAGCCTCAGAGTCACCACTCTGCCCTCTGAGTTGCTCCCCGTCCTGAATGCTGTGTTTTTTTTGGGGTGCTCTCTTCAGCCGAGGCCTTCCTTTCATTTCTGCCGCCCTCCCAGTGGACCCCAAACCGTTGAAGGGTGTGTTGGGCACATCCCGTTCCTCGTCGCTGTGGCAAATCTGAAGGGAGAGGTGCAGCTTCACAAAGCGTCTGTCATGCCAACCTGCAGCACCCTTAAAAGCCTCGCCCTGAACATCGACACCTATGGGACTTCAGATGAACTCTGCTCCACTCCCCAAAGCTCACTACCTGGCTCACCACCCAGTCGGCAGGGCCAGGCCCGTTTGAAAGTTTCAAGGAGTTGTCGTCTGTGCCATTGTGAGCTTTGAATCACACTAGGAAGGCGTTGTTTACCCTCCCAATGAATCGGCCCTCTGGCTTTCCTGTGAAGCTCGAGTTTGAAGAAGCATTTAGAGAAGTTATGAAGAATGAGCTCTTTAAATAAATAAATAAATAAATAAATAAGCTGGACGTTAACAAATGATGGCAAACTCTGCACGATTGAGAAGAAATGGTCGTTAGTAGCACCGTCCACATTGAACGGTCTTTGGAAAGATGTCCGCTGAGGTTTGTAGGTGGCACTGCGGGGTCTCGCTTTGCCTTCCAGTTAGGCCTGAAACACATTTGTCTGAGTGTCCGTCTAGAAGTTCAGAAGAAGCAGACAACTCTCTGTGCACCGGGAATGTGGAACAAGGCAGCCCAGTGGTGCGGCAGATCTGCACCCCCTACAGATCCACCAGTATGGGCTCGCCGTCTGGGTCGAGTTTGTATGTTCTTCCCAAGTCTCTCTGTGTGTCCACAAAAATCGGCTCTGCAATGCACTCGCAGCCCGTCCATGCTGATTCAGGCCTTGCACCCTGTGCTGTGGCCCACCCTGCTACCCCAAACTGATAACACAGTAAGTGGATTTGAGAACGGCGCGTCTTCACCCGCGTAAAGGGATCACATGTGTGTTGTTGGCATTTGATGGGGGGGGGGGGGCAGTGAATGATTCGCACCTTCTTTCAGCTTTAAACGACTTACAAAAAAACTCACACATGCAGAAAAGACGCGTCCTGCCATCCAGTAACTCCTGGGAAGCAGAGAAGGCCTGTGTTCTGGAGACACGCCTGGCTTATGAATGGCAGGTGTGGGCAGCTAATCAGGTTATGGTGACGCAACACTTTCAATATTTATTTTCTCCCTCCGGTCAAACAGGGCGGTGTGTCTCCGTGATTCTTTGCTCCTCCTGTGACACTTGGGATTGTGGAACTTTAGTTTTTTAAATAGTATGACAAATCTGATCAAGTATCGCCTTGTCAAGTGGTGGTACACCTTGAAGTGGCAGCACCTTCCTCACATAATTTAGAGGAAACACAACACAAAGCCATCAGGGCCTTTAAAAGAGTGGCTTCACTCAGATCTCTACTAGTCTGATCAAACATGTCGTTATTGTCATTGCTCTTAATACGTTTAACAAAAAACGTTGTTTGTTTCTTCATTCATTTCCTGATGTCACTTTAGGCAGAACATAATGTCCATACCAGCAGCATCCCGAGCACATCAGGTGTAGGCCCAGGCACTAGCCTTCCATAATCACGTGCTGTATCCGTAGTTTAAAAGAATGAAGAACAGGGAACCTTAGTAGCTAACATCACCCACCCTGACCTGCGTGACCGGAACAACTCGATTCACTCACATGTGTTCACAGCGTGGAAACGTTCAACTACTGTCCTGTCCTGTCCTGTGATGGCAAAAGGCTTAGCAATAGATATCTCAGTGAAATGAGGGGCAGTGTATACAGTGGAATCGGAGTGTGTCAGCTTCAGCTACGTGCAACATGTTCAGAATCTATCATATAGCGCCTTTCACAAATCTATCTATCTATCTCTATCTATCATATAGCGCCTTTCACAAATCTATCTATCTATCTCTATCTATCATATAGTGCCTTTCACATATCTATCTATCTCTATCTATCTATCATATAGCGCCTTTCACATATCTATCTATCTATCATATAGTGCCTTTCACATATCTATCTATCTATCTATCTTATAGCGTCTTTCACATATCTATATCTATCTATCATATAGTGCCTTTCACATATCTATCTATCATATAGCGCCTTTCACATATCTATCTATCTATCTATCTATCTATCTATCTATCTATCTATCTATCATATAGCGCCTTTCACATATCTATCTATCTATCTATCTCTATCTATCATATAGTGCCTTTCACATATCTATCTATCTCTAACTATCTATCTTATAGCGCCTTTCACATATCTATCTATCTATCATATAGTGCCTTTCACATATCTATCTATCTATCTATCTTATAGCGTCTTTCACATATCTATATCTATCTATCATATAGTGCCTTTCACATATCTATCTATCATATAGCGCCTTTCACATATCTATCTATCTATCTATCTATCTATCTATCTATCTATCTATTTCTATCTATCATATAGTGCCTTTCACATATCTATCTATCTATCTATCTATCTATCTATCTATCTATCTATCTATCTATCATATAGCGCCTTTCACATATCTATCTATCTATCTATCTCTATCTATCATATAGTGCCTTTCACATATCTATCTATCTCTATCTATCTATCTTATAGCGTCTTTCACATATTTATATCTATCTATCATATAGCGCCTTTCACATATCTATCTATCTATCTATCTATCTCTATCTATCATATAGTGCCTTTCACATATCTATCTATCTATCTATCTATCTCTATCTATCATATAGTGCCTTTCACATATCTATCTATCTCTATCTATCTTATAGCGTCTTTCATATTTATATCTATCATATAGTGCCTTTCACATATCTATCTATCATATAGCGCCTTTCACATATCTATCTATCTATCTATCTGTCTATCTGTCTATCTATCATATAGCGCCTTTCACATCTATCTAGCTATTATTGTTACTGTTTTGAAGCTCTTTCTCTTTATTGCAGAAAGTTCTGTTTTTTAAATCAATTAATTTGCCACCAGAGAAGTTCAACTCTAAAGATATGGAAAGCCGTGAAACATCTTGGGACGGTGTTCACCTTAAATGGCGCTACATTAATCACCACTGAAGCACTGTGTCCAAAACTATTCAGACTAAGGAGAGACAAGCATTAAACGTGTTCACTCGATGTGAGACATACATAGAGCTGAAACTATCGTGGTGGGGGGCTGCAGAGCTCCCCCTGATGATAACGTGATGATGAGTTCACTTGGCTCTGAAACAGGAAAGACCCCCTGGCTGAGCTGGGAGGACGCCTGACGCCTCTGGATCTGAAGCTGTAACGCCTGTTTGCAGTATTTGGTATTTAAAAAGAAAATGTAAGAACATCACTGGAGCAAAGACTGCCGAGCCAATACAAACTGTGTAGGCTTCAATCTTGAGATTTTTAAATATTAATCATATCTGTTGGGCAATAAAGCCTTCCCTGATGACGTGTGGGGAAGTCTGACTCGATAACTGCTTAGACAAACCTAATCTGAACATGAAAGTGCAGCATCTTGGGGGGAGGGGGGGGGGTAGACCAGTGTCATCTGTTTTCTGTGACAAAGTCATGTGTGCGATTTTTACATTTTTTTTTAAGCAGCTGTGTTTACAAAAAGAATTCCCACACAAGCAACTGGGAAAGGGGAGACAAATGGCTTTTTTGCACGTTGTGTGTGTATTATACTGTATATACTAGCTGTGCTACCTCTCTACGATGGGTTGGAATCTAAATAATCCCCGTAGGTCTCCGCATTAACATTCACACTGCACCATGCAATGTGTTTGTCCCTGTTACATGCCATTTGGAATGGGATTTGTAAAAGCAGTGGTAATGTTTGTGATGTGCCGTCTACTGGAACGATGAATCCAATGCACTGTCTCTGTTATATGCCACATGGGATGGGATTCGTAAAAGCAGTGTTAATATTTGTATTGGGATGACAACTGCAATGTAGTTTATTACTAAAAATGTTGGTGATGTGCCATCTGTTGGAAGACAACACACGTAGCAACCAGACTGACACACAGACACTTATTCTTTTATGCAGCTGGGCACAGTGCCCCTCTAAGTGTTAGAATGAAAAAGTTAAAATTGTGATTTTAACTTTTCACTTGGTGTGAACAAGTGGCTCCTGGTTTTAGTTTTAAATGCCAGTCTCTTTAATTCACCCCCCAGTATGTGATTTACTGTTTAACTGACGGTGTTCTGCCAGATCAGTTTTATTTAGAAGACTTTAGATAGACACGCTACCTTCTGGTTCAGATGATTAAAATGTTTTTGAGATTAAAAGATTAAATAAATTGTGAATGTTTTTTGTCATAATTGCTTTGTATATCTGTTCGCACTCATTGTATTGTGTTCTCTCGTGAGTATATAAGACAATTACCTATCAGCCATTTCCTTAATGGCACTGTGTACACATAAAGGAGCAGTGGAAGTGCAGTGTTGGAGTTTGCCTTTTGAAGTCAGCGGACCTAAATCAACTTAAAACAAGAAAATCGTCTATAAAGGAGAAATGAGCAATCTGAGTGATGAAAGAAAAGCGTTCAGTCAGATTCATGGTACAGAAAGCGGACATGGCCAACTCAACAATTTGGAATGTCTTGGAAAATAAACAGACCTTTAGTGTACTTAACACTTGGCAACGACCCGGCTGGTGAAAGAAAGATGATCAGAGCTGTGAAGAAAAACGATAAAACAAGTGCTGCTGAATCACCGACCGACCGCCTGCACAGTCCACGGCTGAACAGTTGCTTTGGAGAAGTTAATTAGGAATTCTGGTGTAGTGGCTACGGCAATGGAGTACAAACCCTAACTAAGGTGGCTGCTTCAATTCCTGTCTGTGACTCACTGCGTGACCTGCCTGTGTAGAAAAAATACACATCTCTCTATTATGGAAGGAATCCGGAGATGAGACTTGGGCCGTGAGATGTTCTCAAGTCCCGCCCTCCTCTCAGCCACGCCCTCTCACCTCTCATTGGTGTGAACGCTTTTGTCAGACTCCGCTCCTGCGCTCTCAGCTCTTACAAATGTTAACGTTTTCCTCACTTTAAGTTCCCAATAAAAGAAGACATGTTATGTCCAAATCCTATTGAAGAATTTCATCCCGAAGGGATATCAACAGAAGAAATGAGTACACGGGCAATCAATTCACTCACGGGCAGTTATACATTGCGTTGTCACGATGAAAGTCCAAACACGGAATCACAATTCAGTGCTATATTGACGAAAATTTAATTCAAAAAATTGATTTTACTGAAGTTATACAGTAAAAGTGTAAGTTTCAAAAGTATTTGCGTGTTATTTTCAAATCCAAACAGAATGAAATCGTATAATACAACGAAAAACTCTTAACACAACATGAAACATAATTTACTTTCAAATTATTACGTTTTACTATTTTTTACTACAGTTAATTACTCGCTGTAATGTAAAATAGTTCTATTATGCATATGTAACCATTCCCATGAAAATAACAATCTGTTTAAATTGTATATCCGCATCCCCATACGTGAGCGGCAGAACCGCAAAGTGGCTAGTGCGTAGCGCCCGTCCAGGGGTTGGCAAGCCAAGCAAGCAGCTCCCTAGTACAAGTATAAAATCTATAATATCTGTAATGTATCCTGAGCTTGTAAACCCTATTTAATAAAGACATCAGCCAAATCTACTCTCTCTCATATAAGTCCATCCATCCATTATCCAACCCGCTGAATCCAAACACAGGGGTCTGCTGGAGCCAATCCCAGCCAACACAGGGCACAAGGCAGGAACAAACCCCAGGTAGGGCGCCAGCCTACTGCAGGGCACACACACACATACACACCAAGCACACACTAGGATCACCAATGTACCTAAACTGCATTTTTGGACTGTGGGAGGAAACCCACGCAGACATGGGGAGAACATGCAAACTCCACGCAGGGAGGACCCGGGAAGCGAACCCAGATGGGTCTCCTAACTGTGAAGCAGCAGCGCTACCCACTGCGCCACCGTGCCGCTCTATATATAAAGTCCTAAGCCTAAAAGTGTAACGATTTTATGTGACGTTTTTATGTCACGCTTTAAATTGGGCTTATTTTAAAACCTACATATATATATGTCTGGTATCATTCTTTTCAGAATTTATCGAACTTTAATGTGATGTTGTTAGATTTTCAGATTCATATTCCGTTTTTAAATGATAAACTAAAAAATATCAAGAACTCATGTCCTGCAAGACGAGACTTTGTGCCAAGAGATTTAACTGCGCCCGGGGCCAGAAATAAAAGACAAAGAGTAGACGACAAAGACAGCCGCTGTACAGGCATTTAATTGTTCGAAGAGCCGTGTGAGATGCAGATCACCACAAGCCAGCAGCAGCCGATGCAATTTGTTTCCCGGAGGAGCGGCCGCATCTCGTTGGGGTGCGTTCACCTCCCCTCTTCACAACACGAGTGGCAGAGACATGAAGTCAGGCCTGGGATGGCTAACTAAAAAGATTCCAATATGCCAGCTTTCGAGGCCCCCTCTTCAGATCACATATCATAACAATGTTATCAATTTTACGTTTTTTTATATAAATGTAAAGGTTTACGGTGATGTCATGGAGCATGAACCAAGTGGAAGCTAAACGAGATGTTGGCAGATGGTATCAAATGGCTACAGAACTGGACTGAAAGTTCACTCTCGCCACTCATCCCCAGAGTATCTTTGATCAAATCACTTAACCTATCAATGGTAACATAACAGAAATAGAAATACAAGTGTGCTGTACCCATACATGTGGATGGTGGTCACTATATAAGTGAGAAGGCTTCTTTGAACAGGGTACTTAAAACTGCCAGTGTGGCACATTAGACATATAAAACCTTCTGTACGAGGCAACTCTGATTTAAGTTGGTGTAGAAAAAATCAGTAAACAAATATTGTAAATCCATCGATTATCAAACGTGCGTAGCCCAGTACCCGGGTCCTATACTCAGTGCTTCTTCAGAGTGATGCCATTGCAGAACCACGTTTGGTTCCCAAGTGTATCATCCACATGAAGGTTCCATCAAGAGCCTTCTATTTAGATCCATAACAGTCTCGTCCCTGCATGTGATAACACTCTCTTCTTTCTCCGTCTGTGTTCTGTAGCCTACTATCCAGTATATATTTTTGTTTTGCCCACACATTAGGAACTTTCTAAAAGCCAAAAGAACCCATTTCATATGTAAATGACCCTTCTTTTTTACTTTGTGAAGCAATTAGGAACCACACAGCCCAGTAAAGTGCAGTTAAAGAACCATAACTGCTAAGACAGTAGGGAGCTGGAGCCTCTTCTGGCAGAATCAAGCACAAGGCAGGAGTGAGTCCATGATGGGCCGCACTCCTATCCATTTTTATTCACTCCATTTATAATACCAAGTTAACCAAATAGGACGATCTTTGGCTTAAGAGGAAAATCGTAGCTCACATACCGTTTATTTGGATGACACGCAAACTTCATACTGGGCCGGGATTCAGGCACCTTAACCACTAGCCTACCGTAATATACTGTAACATTCTTAGACCTGCTTATGGGGCGCCAGTCGACCACGGGGCACACAGACTGACACAACTATGCTTACACAGGGCCGGTTTAGAATTGCCTACTTAACATAACCCACATGGGAGAACGTACAGACCCCCACATCGACGACGAATGGGCAGTGATTCAAACCCGTGATGCGATATCCATGAGACTATGCTGTTCTAAATGAATAAATGGAAAGTGTCATCCGCTGTAGATTGGGGAGGCGCACAGGTGAATTGGGTGTCAAGTATATATTTACCTAAGACCCAAGCAGAGAGGACGTGTGTCTCAAGTCCAAAGACACGTAGTGTGACAAGTGTAGATGGCCTGCCAGCCTCCCAGCTCCAACACAGACAGACGCAGGAGGCTCTTTATATAAACGGACATGCTTGTTATTTGGTTTCTTCACTTGTGGGCGACGTCTTCCCCGTTCCCACTAAGCACAAACGGCACCTTAAACGCAATACTCTTTCCTTTTCTCCTCCACTCGTTCCACCCGACTGTGGCTCACCGAGTACTGTCTGCTGGCTCCTTTTATACGTTACCCAGAAGGCCTGAGGACCAACTTCTGGGTGGGGTGAAAGGATCGCCCAGCTGCAGTACCCCTGGATTCCAACAGGGCTGTAAACAACTCCATCTCCCACGAAGCCCTGCGGGAGTCCGAGGCACCACTGCAGCCCATGGGGGCTGCTATCTAGTGTCCCGGGGAAGGTACCGTTCTGACCATGCGTGCTCCCCCAGTTCTTTCGACGAAGAGGCGTCTATGACAGTAGATATTGACTTGGATTAGAGGAGAGATTTGTGCACTGTAGATCAAAATTCAACAATTCAGATTAGAATTGAAACTCGAACTTGAAAGGACAATTGGGTTGGGATTGTCTGCGGAGTGGTGGCTCTGAGGCTAAGGATCTGCACTGGCAATCGGAAGGTAAAAGCTCTGTTGGGCCCTTAACCTGCAAGTGCTGAGCGCTTTGAGTAGTGAGAAAAGCGCTATATAAATGCAAAAAATTATTATTATTATTATTATGGCTTAAGGGAGCAAATGCGGCTGAGGTGTGCAGACAGACAAACTGGGCAGGTGCTTCATTAACAGCAGACAGTCGATGAGTCAGACTTTACATGGCTTACCATCACAAGACAATGAAGAATCTTTAGAGCCACAATGGAGTACCTTGTAATAAGAGCAGGGCCACTTACCTTAGTCCATGGGGATCTCCAGTGGCTTCGGGTTCTCATTGTGACTGTCAATCAAAGGCCGAGTCCTGGCTTTAAGTAATCGCCATTGCTAGTTGGGCTTCTTGCTTTCTGGTTTCTGCACTTAATCTGTGAACAGGAATGGCGGTAGGACACTTGTAGTTTATTAATGCTGAGGCTTGCTGGACCACAAGAATGTGTTTCCACTTTTGAACAGCTGTCGTCATTTTTTTTTAGCTGTCTTTCTAAACTAAAATAAAAAGTGAAGAGGCTTAGGATGTGAGCGACGATGAGTGTGACTGCTCTGCGTGGCTTGTGGCCTGGCGCTATAGGAGTTTACTGAAATTGAGACCCCAAAGTTTGGCAAGACGAGGCATAATGGACACATTCAATGAGCAGAAAACAACAACAACATTTATTTATATAGCACATTTTCATACAAAAAGTAGCTCAAAGTGCTTTACATAATGAAGAAAAGAAAAATAAAAGACAAAATAAGAAATGAAAATAAGACAACATTAGTTAACATAGAATAAGAGTAAGGTCCGATGGCCAGGGGGGACAGAAAAAACATAAAAAAACTCCAGACGGCTGGAGAAAAAAATAAAATCTGCAGGGGTTCCAGGCCACGAGACCACCCAGTCCCCTCTGGGCATTCTACCTAACATAAATGAAATAGTCCTCTTAGAAAATAACCGAACTATAATGTTTGGGCAGAATGTGGGTTAGTAAATGTGGTGGAAACGTCTTGTGCTCATTAAGAAACCTCCATGTCTGAAGATATTGAGGAGAGAAGCTGTCGTGATGAAGAGGCCGGCTGATCCTTCTGTGCAGTCTGCCATGGACTGACCCCAAACCCCCCCCCCCCCCCCCCCCCCGCACTCTTCAGGGAGATGAGCATACCAAGGGGGTCTTCAGTACAGATATTAGTAGGGGTGTCTATTTATCATCTGCCTGTTGTCCTCTCTTGTTGACTCAGGCTCTTTGTTTTCGAGGGCAGGCTGACGCAGACTTTGAAGTAAACAGGTGATGCCGCAGATCGCTCACCCTTGTTGTAAAGGGGGGTGTGGGTGGAAATGGATAGTAGTTTTGATTAAGACTGCAGGCCAAATCCATTTGTGGGTCCTCGCACTCATAAATCAACTTTAAAGTCTCATTACATCTGTTGTTCTTCTGGTTTTGGGGAAGCTTTAAAAAGCCCACAGCAAAGAGCAAATGACTGCAGTAATGGATACTGAAAGCTCGATGGACTCCGGCTTAACAGTGTCGGAGGTTTGTGTTTTAATTTGCTCCAGAGCACAAAGCTGCAGTTTGCTCCCTCTCCTTCTGCTTGGTGCATGGGCGATAAATCAATAGTAATAAAATTGAATTAAAAGGGTTTTTTGTTCAACATCCAGCCACAAGGTCGATACGACTACCATTACCTTATGTGATCTGGCAGCAGAGCCCCAGAACAGAGGTTTGTTTTAAAGAACAAAAGCCAAAAGAAGGAACAGAAACAAATCGCCCTTTTAAGACGGGCTTCAGTACTCGCTGACTTGGTGTACCCCTTGGATACCAAAACACACAAGAAATGCTGTCCTTGCTTATTTGATGAAGTGATTGAAGGAGGAAGGTGGGTGTCGAGGGACATCGTTCATCTTGGCGTGATTGAGACTTATGAAATGTGGGAGTGGAGCCAGGGCCCCATAAATGAACTGTATATGATATTGAGATAAGTGTTTATACACACACACACATATATATGTATATGTATATAATATCTCTATACTGTATATATAAAGGGTGGCACAGTGGCGCAGTGGGTAGCACTTCTGCCTTGCAGGAAGGAGACCCATCTGGGTTCGCTTCCCGGGTCCTCCCTGCGTGGAGTTTGCATGTTCTCCCCGTGTCTGCGTGGGTTTCCTCTCACAGTCCAAAGACATGCAGGTTAGGTGCATTAGCGATTTTAAATTGTCCCCAGTGTGTGTATGTGTGTGTGCCCTGCAGTGGACCGGTGCCCTGCCCGGGGTTTGTTTCCTGCCTTGTGCCCTGTGTTGGCTGGGATTGGTTCCAGCAGACCCCCATGACCCTGTAGTTAGGATTTAGCAGGTTGGATGATGGATGGATAGATATATATATATAAAATCCAACATCTGTATGTATGTCTGTCCGCTTTTCACGACAGAACTACTTCACAGATTTAGATCGGGTTTTTTTCTACAATTTGCTTGAACATTCCGGTTGATTTTGCGACTTCCCTCATCACGCTAAGTATCAAAGTTCGCGTGCGGTAACCGATTTATTTGTGCGAATTCGAGAGAGACACTGCGGGCTGAGGGGAGGGGAGCGGGGCCCTCCTCACTCACGTGCCAGCCTTGGAGCGTATCTTACATCCACATAGGTAGCGTATGAGAGGACTACTTAACAGATTTAGATCGGGTTTTTTTCTAGGATTTTCTTGAACATTCCAGTTGATTTTGCAACTTCTCTTATCGCGCTAAGAATCATAGCTCGCTTGTAGGAGCAATAAATTCACACTAATCCAAGACAGAGGCTGCGGGTCGAGTGGAGGGGGAAGCGTGGCGTCAGAAGTGGGGAGTCGGTTTACCCCTGTGTTTTGGGCCGTACCTCTCCTCCGCTTAGCTAGTGATACCTTTTTGTTAATTGATTTTTAAAGTTTGTCCTGTTTCACTGCTATGTGGGCGGAGCCATGGGGAACAGCTAGAATTATATATACACGAGAGACGTTCACAATGTTTCTGTGCTTTTATATTTTTGTTGGAAAAGGTGAAGGCAGGAGGAGTAGTAATTAGGCATTAAAAGGTTGGTACAACACTGAGAAAATTGCATTGCAAATGAAGGTGACTCTGTAAAAAACTGATGTCATTTGTTTTTGAAATTCTTAATAAATAGAGTTAAAAATTAAAAAGTTACTTCAAATGTGCAAGATGATTTACAGGAATGTCTCAACCTGTTCACCATCATGTTCAACACACAAAAACCAACGAGCAACAGCACCATTTTAAGCCCGGACACACATTTTACAGGGAAAAGACGACACCACAATCCATACTCTGTCCTTCAGGTCATTGATATCACGAACGTTCCTGCTATCCACGCTCTCCTTCACCACACCCCATAACCACAAATCACAGGGTGTCAAATCAGGGGAGTGTGGAGGCCATGGCAATGATCCACTATGACCTATCCATCGACCTGGAAAGGTGCAGTCGAGATAAAAATAATCCATTAGTGTTAACATATATATAGATAGATGGATAGAAATATCATAGTTTGCTTGCAGGAGAGATACATTTGTGCTAATCTGAGAGAGCGGCTACGGGCCGAGGGGAGGGGGACGCGTGATGTCATGCAGGAGTGGGGAGCCGGGCAGGACCCTCATCACTGTCCTGTTTCACTAATACGCAGGCAAAGCCGCGGGGGACGGCTAGTGTAGAGATAGATATAGACAGATAGATATAATATATAATAGATAGATATAGACAGATATATATAGAGATATAATAGATAGATATAGACAGATATATATAGATAGATAGATATAGACAGATATATATAGATAGATAGATATAGACAGATATATATATATATATATATATATATGATATATAGATAGATATAGACAGATATATATAGATAGATAGATATAGACAGATATATATATATATATATATATATATATATATATATATATATATATATATATATATAGATAGATATAGACAGATATATATAGATATATATATATATATAATATATAGATAGATATAGACAGATATATATAGATAGATAGATATAGACAATCTATCAATATATATCTGTCTATATCTGATATATAGATAGATATACTGTATATAGATAGATATAGAGATATATATAATATATAGATAGATATAGACAGATATATATAGATATATATATATATAATATATATATATATATATATAATATATAGATAGGACAGACATATATTGATAGATTGTCTATATCTATCAATATATATCTGTCTATATCTGATATATATATATAGATAGATAGATATAGACAGATATACTGTATATAGATAGATATAGAGATATATATAATATATAGATAGATATAGACAGATATATATTAATATATAGATATAGACAGATTATATATATATGATATAGATAGATAGATAGATAGTTAGATATAAATATATGCAGCATCTTTAGCAACATACGACACACACATCAATGATTATGCCTTTGCTTATTATACTGTATTCTGTGCCAATAAAACCCATTCACCCCTTAGACTTTTTTATTTTTACGTTTTATTTTGATGCCATGTCCCAGGTTCGAATCCCGTCCTGGTCGGTGTCTGCATGGACGTTCCATGGTCTCCCTGTTTGCGTGAGTTTTTCCCTGCTATTGTGAGTTTCTTCCCATTTTCAAATTGTGACCTGCCTGAATTGGATTTAGTAGGTCCAGATACGTATGTACATACAATATTGAATTATCACATCTATTAAATCTGGATTTGATTGCAGTTGATAAACTCAAAAACTATAATGTAAAAGTAACAGAACACTAATCTTCTAAGAGGATTATAAACAAACAACAAGAAATGACAGAAGCCCGATGTGTTCCCCCGCCTGTTGGTGTGGATCCCTTCCTCTGAAATTCGGCTCATTCAGGATGCTGTGCCAGTCGTGTTGATCAGCGTAAGGTTCTATGCATCTGGACACAACACCTTCCATCCCTGTTGTTAATTATAAAATTGTTCTTGTTCCCTGACCTTAGCTTGAATGTTGTTGAATCACAATCACATATTTTGATTGCACAAAAGTTCTGGGCTTTGGGTGGTCCGTTCTAAAGCACGGACTTTCTGAAGTCGCCTCCCCTCAGTTTTATGTGCGCCTCGGTTCACTTTGTCTCCCAGGCAGTGGCTGCTTTTCCCTATGAGGTGCTACTCCACTCAAGGCAAACATGAAAATAATGTGCAAATGAATGTAAAAATTCACATAGTATCTGTGTTGAAACATATACTGTCGCATTGTGATATTTGGATATTGTAGCGATGCACACATTAAAAACAAAGTGCATACACAGTTGTTCTGCACTGTAAAGTATTTTGAGATGATGTTCATTGTGAAAAGCTGCTTTATAAGAGGAAAGTGCTTACCAAATGACTTCAGTGCACATACTGAGGCTGCATCCTGCAATTTGGATAATCATGTCTAAAAATGAGTCATTATATCATACTGGATAGAAAATAAATGATTCTTTTATATTTATCTGTCTTTCTTCTGCTATATAATAAAATGCTGCTCTGTGTCTGTGTGTGTGTGTCTGGTTCATTGGAGTAACCCGATTGGTTAGTTTGACTTTGACAGCTCAGTACTAGGGATGATCACCTTCTTCTTCTTCTTTCAGCTGCTCCCATTAGGGGTCGCCACAGCGGATCATCTTGTTCCATATCTTTCTGTCCTCTCCATCTCGCTCTGTCACACCCATCACCTGCATGTCCTCTCTCACCACATCCATAAACCTTCTCTTGGGTCTTCCTCTTTTTCTCTTGCCCATCAGCTCTATCCTTAGTATCCTTCTCCCAGTATACCCCTCATCTCTCCTCTGCACACATCCAACCCAACGCAATCTTGCCTCTCTGACTTTGTCTCCCAACCGTCCAACTTGAGCTGACCCTCTAATGTCCTCATTTCTAATCCTGTCCATCCTCATCACACCCAGTGCAAATCTTAGCATCTTTACCTCTGCTACCTCCAGCTCTGTCTCCTGCTTTCTGGTCAGTGCCACCGTCTCCAACCCATATAACATAGCTGGTCTCACTACCGTCCTGTAGACCTTCCCTGTCACTCTTGCTGATATCCGTCTGTCACAAATCACTCCTGACACTCTTCTCCACCCATTCCACTCTGCCTGCACTCTCTTCTTCACTTCTCTTCCACACTCCCCGTTACTCTGTACTGTTGATCCCAAGTATTTAAACTCATCCACCTTCACCAACTCTACTCCTCTCATCCTCACCATTCCTCTGACCTCCCTCTCATTCACACACATGGATTCTGTCTTGGTGGTCCTACTGGCCTTCATTCCTCTCCTCTCATATCTCCACCTCTCCAGGGTCTCCTCCATCTCCTCCCTACTCTCTCTACAGATCACAATGTCATCAGCAAACATCACAGTCCATGGAGACTCCTGTCTAATCTCATCTGTCAATCTGTCCATCACCATTGCAAATAAGAAAGAATTACCCTGATGTAATCCCACCTAACACGATATATTAGGGGTGTCAATTCCTAACTGGGACAATTTTTAAATTTTTATTTTTACAAAATGGAGTTGAAGTGGAGCATTTCAATGACAGCAAAGAGAATGGCATATCGAGCAATGTTTGTTTGCTAAATACTAACTAGGAGCACCCTGAGTCGCCTTCACAGGCAGGAATTACTTGCAAGAATATGAATGACGTTTTCATAGCAGGTAATGGGGGCCCGTCTGCCATTGGTGGTCGTCAAAAAGTGGACAGGAGGCGAGCAAGGGGCCTCAAAACTACAAGAAGCAGGATTCATAGGAACACAATCAGGAGAGGATGAGACACGCGAGGATACCGAGGACGGGTGTAGGATGAATGCTGAGGGCACACGAAGGGCAAGAGTTAACAAATATGAAATATTTTTTACTTTTATTTTATTATCCGTCTTTGACAGGTAACATAGCTAGCAATTTATAATTTGTGATGTTATTTTCTCTTCACACCAGCTCTGTGATTTTTTTTGTGTTAAGTAAAAGCAAACATCCATCCATCCATCATCCAACCCGTTATATCCTAACTACAGGGTCACGGGGGTCTGCTGGAGACAGCACAGGACGCAAGGCAGGAAACAAACCCTGGGCAGGGCGCCAGCCCACCGCAGGGCACACACACCCACACTACAAGCACACATTAGGGACAATTTAGAATCGCCAATGCATCTAACCTGCATGTCTTTAGACTGTGGGAGGAAACCCACGCAGACACGGGGAGAACATGCAAACTCCACGCAGGGAAGCAAACATTTCCAATTAAATATTTATTTAACATTTACATACAATAAAGTGTTTTTACAACAGTCTAAGGAGGACAGCACCATTTACAGCTGCTATACTCACACATAGGTTTGCATCTATAAGTCATCATTCATTCATTCATTTATTGTTGGTACCTGATTATTCTGATATAAGATCATGGGGGCTACAGCTACCCTTCACAATACTGGGCACAATATTCACACATTCCACTGTGGGCACATTGGCATATCCACGCTCATACCAGGCCAGTTTAGACTTAAGATGGGGACACATGCGGGATATTAGACATCACTGTTAGTTAGACCCCACCGCCGCTCTGAACTGAATATGCTAGAATGTAAAATGGACAGACTATGAACGTGAGGCCTAAGTAACAACAACAACATTTATTTCTATAGCACATTTTCACACAAATAATGTTGTTCAACGTGCTTTACATAATGAAGAAAAGAGAAAAAAGACAAAGTAAGAATTAGAATGAGACAACACCAATCAACATAGAATAAGAGTAAGGTCCGATGGCCAGGGAGGACAGAAAAAACAAAAAAAAACTCCAGACGGCTGGAGAGAAAAACAAAATCTGCAGGGGGTCCAGGCCACGAGACCACCCAGCCCCCTCTGGGCATCCTCCCTAACATAAATGAACAGTCCTCTTTGTATTTAGGGTTCTCATGGAAGGACTTGATGATGTCAAGTAGGGGAGAAACGTCCATCTAGGTAATATCTGGAAACTTGATGCTATCAAAGCATGCACACGTGGTATAAGAATAATTAAGTTTAAAATGTCAAAGAATAATTATTGTGAGTTCAAGAACTCATTCCCGCTTAAACCAGTGCAGGGTTGTGGGAAAAGCAGCTTATATCAGCAATATCTGACGCAAGTCAGGAAACGAGACTGGATTAAGGTTCCAATGTGTCCCAATGTTGACTCGTTGAGCGCACACCCACGCAGGGCCAAGTGATAATCATCGGCTAACCTGGCAAGCTCTTCTTTAGTGATGAGGAGGGAAAGCTGGAGTACCCCGGACAAAAACCCCTGCAAATGGGGAAAACGGCGAGAGACTTCACACCGACGGCCGACAGTGCGGACTTCAATCCGAGGACGCAGGAGTTGTGAAGCAGCCAAGCTAACCACTGCACCACTGTGGTGTCCTGAAGTTATTTATCATCTCTCTATATGTATAAAAATCCAACGTCTGTCTGTCTGTCCGCTTTTCACGAGAGAACTCCTTAACGGATTTATATCGGATTTTTTCTAGAATTTGCTTGAACATTCTGGTTGATTTTGTGACTTTTCTCATCGCGCTTGCAGTACCAATTTATTTGCGTGAATCTGAGACAGAGGCTGTGGGCCAAAGGCAGGGGGTCCTCCTCACTCACATGCCAACCTTAACTCCGCTTAGTTAGCCAACGAGAGAACTGCTTAATGGGTTTAGATTGGGTTTTTTTTCTAGAATTTGCTTGAACATCCCAGTTGATTTTGCAACCTCTACCATCGTGCTAAAGTATCATAGTTTGCTTGCGGTACCGAGACGCCGCGGGCCGAGGGGCGGGGCTGTCCTCACTCACGCGCCAGCCTTGGAGCGTGTCTTACATCTGCTTAGCTAGTGAACAAGAGATTTAGATCGTTTTTTTTCTAGAATTTGCTCGAACATTCCAGTTGCTTTTGCGTCTTCTCTCATCGCGCTAAGAAACAGAGTTTGCTTGCAGGAGCGAGATATTCGCGCTAATCTGAGACAGAGGCTGCGGGCCGAGGGGAGTGGGAAGCGTGACATCGGGAGTGGGGAGCCGCTCTACCTCTGTGTTTTGGAGCGTAACTTGCCTCCACTTAGCTAATGATACCTTTCTGTTAATTGATTTTTAAGTTTCTCCTGTTTCACTACGACATGGGCAGAGCTGCGGGGAACAGCTAGTATATCAATAAAGTGGGGAAAAACATTGGGAGTGGTGTAGCATCACAAATGTTTGTGGATCCATTCATCCATTTCTTCAGTAAGGGGTCGTGGGGAAATGGGGCCTGCCTTCGTTGGGTACAAGGTAGAAACTAACCTGGGACGTCAAGGGCACAGCCACATATACACACCCTCACTCAGTCAGCATATAAATATTATAATATAGCCTAAACAAGTAAGAGGAGTGCGCCCAGCCCACGCTCCTTTCTTGCTGGCCCCCTTGTTGCTGTTGTATCTTTGTGTCTCAAAGCCGTGCAGGTCTGCTGTGACAATCCTGTTAGTGAAACCCTCTGCTCTTCTGGTGTGTAATGCGTGAGCAGTTGTACAGGATACTCACTCTGTTGACTCATGCGGCTATCCTGTTGATAAGAGCCTGTAGCTCTGCCATGCAAATTGGCTGAGGTGTGAAATGTCACTGAAGCGGGCACTGGCCCTGGGTGGATGACATCCTGCCAGACAATTAGATTAACAACTTCTGGGAGTCCACCTTCCATGGGAGGTTGAAGTGAAGGACGCTTTACGTGCACAATGGGATGATGAGTCCCACAGCTTTTACTTCCATTATAAAGTAATACTATCTGCCAGTGTCCAGTAATCTCTCTCCATATAAAAGCCAAATCCCACTGACTCACTCATCACAAAATCTCCTGGACCACAAGGACTTGGGACTTGAAATTTGGAATGTGGGTTACCCCTTGGCCCCATGGGTGCTTGCTAAGAAACGGTTTTAAAAATTCCGTGGTCCAAGCACGTTCTGTCTGTATGTCTGTCCGCTTTTCACGAGAGAATTACTTAATGGTTTTAGAGCGGGTTGTTTTCTATAATTTGCTTGAACGTTCCGTTGATTTTGCGACTTCTCTCATTGCGCTAAGTCCCAGAATTCGTTTGCAGTAACCGATGTATTTACACAAATCCAAGAGAGTGGCTGTGGGCCGAGAGCAGGGGGGCGGGGCCTTCCTCATTCACTCGCCAGCCTCTGTTCGAGTTGGTCTACGTCTCGCCACGTGTTGGAGCGCACCTCGCCTCCGCTTAGCTAGCGATACAGACATCATCATCTAGAGACTGTTAAGGAGTAACGTGTGACGTGTTTGAGAAATCGGAGCTCCACGTGTTTTTGAGGGTAGCTGCTGATTGCCAGGGATATCACGGCCACACTGGGAACGCTCTCCCGTCAGAGCTGAATCACGTCTGTTGATTTTTAAAGCTTGTCCTGTTTCGTTACTATGTGGGTGCAGCCACGGGGTACAGCTAGTCTTCTTATATAATATGCTACTGTGGCTGTCCAGGATTTTAAATCACCTGTCGCTCACAAACCGTTTGACCTGAAATCTGGTACACATGTACTACGTGACGTCTACTATCCGCTTTCAGGGTGATGATTGACCTCCACTGCAGTGGGCTGGCACCCTACCCAGCGTTTGTTTCCTGCCTTGCGCCCTGTGATAGCTGGGACCCCCGTGACCTTGTAGTTAGGATATAGCAGGTTGGATAATGGATGGATGGTTGGATAGATGGATTGACCTTCAAGGTTATTCCTCATTTTATTTTATTTTATTGTAGAATCAACTCTCGGTAGCGGGCAGCAGGGCGGCTGTGTGGCACACCTACCACCTTTGCCATCACTTCTCCTACCTCATCATATCTTAAGTCATTCTTGAGGCAGATTGTAGAATTAAGTGCCAGCTTAATTGAAAAATTAAAGAAAACATACAAAGTAATTGCAAACGAAACACGTGAAACACGTTTTAACGTGAAAAGATGCCGACGATACAAGAGAAGAAGCGGGCCGCTAGGGTGGAGATGAGAAGAGCTGCTCAGGAAGCAGCAAGCGCACCAACCTCTGAGCAAACGAATGAAAAGCGTACAGAGAACGAGGATGAGAACTAGGAACGCTCCAGTCGAGTGTTACTGGTCAATATCATATTTAACACAAGTTTGTGAGACTTGGCTTGCTTCATTCAGCAGACAGAGCAGAAATTCCCAAACAGATAGAATTGTAAATTAAGCTTTGCTTGGACTTTGTGGATCCTTTTTTATTTGATTTTCTGTTTCATTCTAAATGAAGAACCACTTCAGATGGGCCTTTCTTGTCGTGCAGCTCCACCAACTGAGCCAACGGAGGCAGAGTGTTCATTTTATGGGTATTGTTTGTGTTTTCTAATTGCATCTATCCATCCATCCATTTTCCAACCCGCTGAATCCGAACACAGGGTCACAGGGGTCTGCTGGAGCCAATCCCAGCCAACACAGGGCACAAGGCAGGAACCAATCCCGGGAAGGGCGCCAACCCACCGCAGTCTAATTGCATTCATTTCTTTAAAAAACAAACAAACAAAAAAAACTCCAACAAGAGGTAGAGTAGCTGAAGAAAAGTGGTCCACAAAATGAGACTGACCAATCAGCTCTCGATTGTCCCCCTGGGCCGTTTCACTCCATGCTGTAAGAGCTCTGAAGCTCGTTTGGGATGGGCGCGTGGTTGCACCCTAGTATGAGATCATTCACAGTTCCTGCACACCGAATATTCAAATTCCCTGCTTATGCCATATTAGCGAGTGGCTGGCTTGTGTGCAGTGCAGGAGATCATTGTTGTGGACACCTGCTAGTCTGTTCTCGAATGATCCGCTCAACTGGCCTTTTGCTTTTATTCTTTTGTAGACAGTGAGTTTTGTTTCCCAGTGAGGTCACAGATCATCAGAGCTTTAACACTTGGCAACCATTTACTGTACTGAAGGTATTTGACCCTGAAGGATGTGCAGAAATGTTGTAAACTTGTTCCCAACCCCAGCTCCTTTATTCAAACCAGGCACCTTCATGGCGTTCAGGGCTGTCCAGGTTTCCAGAAGGTTATCACTTCACTCGGTGGAGATGAGAAGAGAAAGTGGGAATGCATATGCTAAACGAATGTGAAATAATTAGATCAAGTGTAGGCAACCAGTTCAGCAGAAGAGAGCAGGTCAGCAGAGCTCGTGTGCTGTAATGGAACCCTTGGAAGATGAGGGAGTGTGGAATGCAGGGCAATCTTAGCATCCTCATGGAATGAAAAGAGGGTTCAAACGAGCCACAAAGCGGTGAAATGTCTGCATTACTTAAAAAGTGCACTTCACACTCAGAACGCACACGTCTGAGGAAAAAGGTCAATACCCAAAACAGTGGCTCCCTGCTTTGTAACATGAAAGCAAATTTTAGAAAGAGATCTTATACAATAGCGAGCATGTAACAGCAGAGTTCCCAGAACGTCATTCAGAACGCGTACATGCACACATCATGGCTGCCACACATTCCCAGCGTTCATTTGACGCGTCCCCTGAGCAGGTCCTCGGAAATGAACGTGATGCGTGCGCGAGTTGCAGTACCAGCAAAAAGTTGGGGGGCGCAGTGTGATGAAAGTCGGAACGTGACGTCAGAGTCTCTGTTTACTATCTACATGTGACAGAAAGCCACTATGCAGATCCTACGAGATCGATGTGTGCGCTTCGATGTCTGATGAATGGTTCGATGTGGTGAAGCAAAAGGCCGACATACAGATGCACTCGTGGTGCTTTTATATTCAAGCGTCGCATAAAATAATGACCCGATACGTTTTAAAAGTCTCACATACCATCTTCTGTGCCGTCTTTTTTTTTTGTTTGCACCTTCACAACAGCATCAGAATGTACAGCGCTGTGTTTGAGCCACGGAGAAAAAAAATTAAGGACACGGTGAAAAGGTCTATTTTGTGATTAAAGTGGAAATTTCAGCTTTAATCTCGAAATGTCCACTTTAACCTCGTAGTTTACTTTATCATTAAAGCAGACCGTCGTAAACGTCATCCCAGTTGTTAATCGCTACGAGCTTCTGGGGCTTCCTCCTGACCTGACAGCAGCGATCGCCACACAGAACACGTTACATGTATGATATTCCAACTCTCTGCACATTTAGAAGCCTTAGATTTATACTTGATATCACTTTCATGATGAAATGCATTAGCGTATGTATGTTACATTTTATTGATAAACTAGACAAAGAGCCCGTTTCGACAACGTAAGATGAAACGGGCACGAGTGGAATAGTAATAAGTATAAGCACCACAAACCTGATATCGGTGTATTGAATGAATGCATAATTAGGCCTCGAGCTGTAGTCGAAATCGCCTTTCAGGCCTCTAGAGCTTTAAATCGAAGTCGCATTTCTCTTTGAATTTTCGCGGCCGTAAATCCACCACCTGCCGCGATGTTGGTCTCGTAAGGTTTTTCGGGCAGCTGCACAGAAGGTGACTGCGCATTTGGCTTCGGACGGACGTGAGTGAGTGAGGAGACTGGCAAATTATATATAAGATTGTTAATTTAGTTTAAATAATGAATACTGTTAATAATGGCACACATGGGGGTGACGCAGTGGCGGAGTCACATTGCTGGTATTCCCTGCCTGGAGTTTCCACCGTGGGCTCCGGTTTCCTTCCAAAGATATGCACATTTGGTGACACTAACATGACCCCAGCGTGTATGTGAGTTCTTGTATTCACTTTGCGATGAGCAGATGCCCGTCTAGGGATTGTTTCTGCCTCGTGCCCAATGCTTGCTGGAATGGCCGCATCCCTGCATTGATGGATTTTAATCATTAAACATCCTTTTTCAGTAAGGTGTCATCGGAATTTAATGGGTGATCCATACAAATCACGACACAGTGAAGCCGAACCTGTTCTCACCGTGATGACATCTCGCACTGCCACCTGGTGGATTCTTCCAGATTTACGTAAAGTACGCGTGTGACTATAAACAGTAAAACGCTTGCGTAGCAGGAGTGTCTGCTGGAGCAGGCGTCGCGTCACGTGAAGCATAAACCCGGCCTAAGGCTCATTTTGAAAACTAGCAGCTCTTTGTAGATTGTTTAGAAGATGTTAAACAGAACAAAATACAAGAGTGTACAAACCAAATAGCTGCTGTTCCTTTACGTACATATATAGCAGACTGTATATCAGAGATGTATTGATACAGGTGGTCCTCAAAGCCTCAAATGAAAGTCGTAAGGTTTACACATTTTCGCCATTCCTGATCACCTCTGAAGTGAATCATCCATCCATCTATATCCTAACTACAGGGTCATGGAGGTCAGCTGGAGCCAATCTCAGCCAACACAGGGCGCAAGGCAGGAACCAATCCCGGGCAGGGCGCCATCCCTGATCACCTCTGAAGTGAATCTCTCTGACTGAAATGCGATTCTAAATCTCTAAATTGCAGATGTAGGCCGACTGGTGGCTGGGCCGTATCTAGCGATTAACGTGGGTCCCCATCCACAGCGTCTTTCTTCCTTCCTTAAATTGGCAACCTGGAATTTCATGGATACTGAAGCTTTCTCCAAGGCCTCGCTCCAAGTGTTGCCAGGATTGGCGCTGCCCAAAAAACTGTGAAATGGATTAAGCAAGTTTGAAAATGTTATGTCATGCTACGTCAGGGCGCCAGTGCGTGAAATTGTTTGCAAATGTCTGGGCACTTGATTGATGTTTGCTTTCAAAGTAACTGGAATATAATGTTTGATGTTCACGGCACCTTTAAAACTCCAAAGCATTAAGTCCTAATGCTCCACTCTGGCACACTTCTAATGCCCTGTGACGGATGGCCGGGACGCCCCTTCACCACATCTGCCAGGGGGACAAGGGTGGGAAGCCCAGTATCTCCCCCTGGACGCTAGGGTTGCAGCGGTGCCACGGACTCCCCCAGGGCTTCATGGGGGTTGGAGTTCTGTGCAGCTCTGTGGGGTTCTGCAGGCTGGCCCCTTTTATTGGGTACCCGGAAGTACAGCCAGATGTCGGTAATCAAGCACCTGGCGCACTTCCGGGTACCCAATAAAAGGGAGCCAGCGAGCACCGCTCAGCGGCCAGAGTCGGGTGGAGGTGGACAAAGCTTGCTGAGGAGGAGGAGTGGTGGTGGAAGAGAGGAAAGAAGAAGAGCACTTGGTGAGCACACTGTGCTTTGGGACTGTGTTGTGTCTGGAGGGATTATGGGGAAGATGTGCTCTCCAGCTGAAGAAAAATAAATAGTTTATTTGTTTTTACACGTGTCAATCTGCAAGTCGCGATATAGCGCCTTTCTTACAGCCCACACCCACGACAATAGGGACAGTAGAATAGTCGGGTGTTTCCATTTGGGTCAAAGATCTGCTAGGAGTTATCAGGCACCAGGGGTGGAGTGGAGCTCACACTCACTAAACACGCTTCAGGTGGCAAGGAAGGCCTCTGCTGCTTTGTGTGTCCAATGTGAGGTGCACTGTACACCTCCCCAGATACTTGTAGTGTAAAATCCTAGTTATGTCTCACCTGACTTGCACTCCCATAATCCATTTCTTTTTGGAGCAAGAAGCAACCGGATTGGAGATTAAAATGGAGCAGGTTTAAAGTCGCGTTCTCTACCTGTTTATTCAGAGCTTAGAAAAACAAAATGAATTCTCTGACAGCTATGCCTACTGGTAGGGCAATGGACTTTGTTGTGGTTTTAAATGTGAAAGGCGACATTAAAAACGAGGACAGAGAAAAGCGGACATACAGGGACATACATAGCTGTAACGAGCAGCTATGGGATCAGCATTCACTTTGCATACAACTTGTCTCCATTCAAATGTCCTGGGACTGCATAACCACACGTGTTTAAAGAGCAATAAAGTCAAGTGAGACTGCGCTGAGGAGCGGGAAGAAGAATGTGGGGCTGTGGTACAGATGGACGTAAGGAAGAAATGTAAGAAAAGACGAGGCCGTTCTCTTTATATAATATGTCACTTCACAGAATCAAGTCACTCGGAAGGAAAACATAAAATAAAATTATTATTACATTGCAGAGAAAATGCAGGGCTATTCAAAATGAAAGAGCAGATTTCAGAAATGTATTTCAAACAAAGGGTATAAGACAGACGCTCATTCCGCACATCACCGGATGGAGGACAGTGCAAAGGTTGGTCCTGTGGTCCTTGAGGTTGCAAACACTCAACATGAGCGCCACGTGTAGGGCGACAGACATCAGAACGGTAGGCCATTTCTTGCCACACACGAGTCAAGTGGTCCCACGTTACTGATTCACAGCTTCCTCAATTCGACGTCACAGATCTTGAAGATTGGCGGGCACAGGTAGAACAAACACTCTTTCTTTAATGTACCCCCATAGATTAAATTCTCGGGGCATAAGGGTCTGGAGACCAGGGAGGCCGTAGACGATGTGCCAGATCTTGTTGTCTACCTCTTCCAATCCATCATCCTGGAATGGCGTCGTTCAGGTAACGCCGGACCTCCAAGTGGAAATGAGGTGGGGCACAGTGAAGATGCCACTCCCTTCAACACAATGTCGGTATATAGAAGGCCTTACCAGCTTCAGGCAGGACAGTTTCTGGTTTATCTGCGGTATTGGAGTGATGGCACATACCTGCGTCCTTTCCTGTGTCGGGAGGGGGTGCGGGGCATTGTCGGTGGTCACTGGGGGGATCTCCGGTGATGTGTGGAATGAGCGTCTGTCTTACACCCTTTGTTTGAAATACATTTCTGAAATCTGCTCTTTCATTTTGAATAGCCCTGCAATAATAATTTTATTTTATGTTTTCCTTCTGAGTGACTTGATTCTGTGAAGTGACATATTATATAAAGAGAACGGCCTCATCTTTTCTTACATTTCTTCCTTACGTCCATCTGTACCACAGCCCCACATTCTACTTCCCGCTCCTCAGCGCGGTCTCACTTGACTTTATTGCTCTTTAAACACGTGTGGTTATGCAGTCCCAGGACATTTGAATGGAGACGAGTTGTATGCAAAGTGAATGCTGATCCCATAGCTGCTCGTTACAGACCAGAGCGCAGTCAGCAGCTGCCAGGCTGCTCCATTTACAGTAATTGTAGCGACTTAGCACTAAACTTCATGGTAAATCAGATGATTCTACATTTATTTTGCCCTCTCAAAAAATCAGGAACATGCATATGTTGTTTTAAAAAAATGTATGCTTTTAAACATCCGCACAGCTGGGACACCCAAAGTGTAGCATATGCACACGCAGCTACCCAGTTTGAACTGGTCTTGATGGAGGCACTCTTGTGTTCTGGCACCTGAGTGAGTTCTCACCATGTCAATCAATCAATCAATCAATTTCAATCAATTCAATTTTATTTGTCATTTAGCAGAACATCCAAGATGTGCTGCAGAACGAAAATACGATGCACAAGACATTAATAAAAACACATAGTTAAAATCAGCCTACAATAAAATACTAGAATGCTTCATTTAAAAGACGAACGGCAGTAGGAAAAAAACTGTTTTTAAACCTGGTAGTTCTACATTTCAGGCTGCGGTACCTTCTGCTTGAGGGCATGAGGGAAAACAGTTCAGAGGCAGGATAAGTAGGGTCTCTAGAAATCCGCACAGCTCTGGCCAGACAGCGTTGTTTTGCCAAATCTTGTACATTAGGCAACGGGGCTCCAATGATCCTCTCCGCAGCCCTCACCACTTTCCTCAGTGCTTTCCAGTCCGAAGCGCTGCAGCTCTCCTGCCACAGAGAGCTGCTGCTGGTTAGCACGCTCTCTATGGTCCCTCTGTAAAAAGTGGTGAGGACTGACTTACTGAGATGGGCCCTCTTTAGCCTCCGCAGAAAGATCAAGCGCTGGTGAGCTTTCTTGATGACGGAGGAGGTGTGCAGGGACCAGGTGAGGTTGTTCGTCACATTTACTCCCAGGAACTTAATAGACTGCACAATTTCCACAGCAGTGTTCTCAATGTAGACCGGGATGTGAATCAGCTGTTTCTTCCTGAAGTCGATCACCAGTTCTTTTGTTTTTTCGACATTCAGTATCAGATTGTTTTTATCACACCATTCCACAAATGACTTCACCTCCTCTCTGTAATCCCCTTCCTCGTCACCTCGAATGAGACCCACCACTGTTGTGTCGTCCGCATACTTAATAATTTGGTTTGTGCTGAACTTGGCACAACAATCGTGGGTCATGAGCGTGAAGAGGAGGGGACTTAGAACACACCCCTGTGGAGAACCTGTGCTCAAGGAGATGGTATCTGATTTATTCTTTCCTACCCGTACGTACTGTGGCCTATCCATTAGAAAGTCCAATATCCAGTTTTGCAGAGGTATGCCCAGTCCCAATGTCAGTACTGCAGTAAGGTTTGTGAAGTTAGCGATGTGCTTTATCACAGGTCAGGTCACGTTGGGGAGCGTGTACTGGTACGGCACGTCGCCACACCCACCACACAGCTCGGGATCCCAGTTGGCAAACCCCCAGGCAGACACACGGTCCAGTCCCACCCTCTGTCTGCCACAGTCAGGTGTTGGCCTGGTCCAGCCACTCGGGTCCTCAACATTACGCGCCACATGGCCGTAGTGCCGTAACTGACGCTCCCTCACAATGCAGGTCATGTGCCTCATTCGGGACTCGTTTCTCCGAAGAGACACACATGAAGGAGTCCAGTTGTCGTCTCAGGTCACCTGATAGCGTCCATGTCTCACAAACAGGAAGTCCGAGGGCCGTCATCCTTTACAGAGATCGGGGGCGCCACACACCCCTTTGCAGCGACCTCATGACCCCCGACATGCTCTCCCAATCCGTCTACTGACTTCATAGGAAGAGTCACCACTGAGGTAAGTAAACCTCTCAATGACGAGGTCGACACTCTCGTCTGCAGACAGACACACTGCTGATGACCAGGGACAGATTAAGATGAAACTGGGTCTGATGCTGCAGCGTAAAAAAGGCCTATTTTTTCTTGGCATTGGCGCATGTGTATTCAACACTCACCGTACATGCACACTCAGGCCGACCAAGGAGCCTAAATTGCTTGCGACGCAACCTGAACATGAATAATAATAACGACGTAATAATAATAATTCATTACATTTATACAGCGCTCTTCTCAGTACTCAAAGTGCTATCCACACAGGGAGGAACCGGGAAGCAAACCCACAATCTTCCAAGTATGGTAACAACTCAAGATTAACATCAAACTACGTAACATCAACATTCAATAGCAATTGTCTGACAAGTGCACTTAATGCAGAAAACCTAACAATGAAATACACAAAATTTCACAATTCTCTTATGAAACAGAGTAAGAAAAAATGAATTTGCAGAGACATTGGGTCAAAGTGACTCAGTTCAGGTTCTTGAGGGTAAAAATTTGTCCACGATTTAAATTTCATAATAGACCAGAATCCAGTCGAGGATTTTAAAAATTCTAAACATCCATGCAGGCCCGGCTTTTAGTTTTACCTTTACAGATAACCATTTAAATAGCCATTGATTTTTACTGTACAACTAAATTTCAAGGTGAAAAATTTACTACGTGGCACTTACTGAACAATAATGAAGTGGCAAGAATCCCCAAGATATTGCAAAAAAACGCAGCTAAATTACTAAGGAAACAGTTTAACATAAAATTGATAGCATTAACTTGAAATCTTCGGTTAACAATAAACAC
This sequence comes from Erpetoichthys calabaricus, assembly GCF_900747795.2. Taxonomy (NCBI): domain Eukaryota; kingdom Metazoa; phylum Chordata; class Cladistia; order Polypteriformes; family Polypteridae; genus Erpetoichthys; species Erpetoichthys calabaricus. The sequence goes on along the minus strand of NC_041410.2, from coordinate 96,408,427 downwards.
AACGACTTTATAGTTACATCACAGCGCAAAGAAGAATAGTAACTGTATAATAAGTAACGCTGTGTCTAGGCGTCCGAAAGTCGGACTCCAAATTTCATTCTAAGAATTATTTTGAGGTTAATATAGCAAGGGAAAACTGTTCAGCTTCTGGAAAATTCTCGTCTGTTTTCATCTGGGCCTATTTCAGGAATGGGCCTAATGCTGCAGCATCACTAGCACCCACCTTAATCTGACCATGCTGATGGCCGTGCCCAAGAGCTCAATAACACTCCAAAAAATAAAAAGTCAGAAAAATGTGACCAGGGCAGGTCCTTTAAAATGCAGTATGCTCGGGGGTTTGTTTTGTGTGTGGCTCTGGGTGACAGGTGACACTTTGTGTGGTCTCATGGTGGCCTGCTATTACCACAAGCTATCAAATGTAAGCACGCCTTTCACAACGAGCTCAGCCTTAGAGAAAACGTTCATTTCAAGATGCTGCACATTACATGTCCACTCTAGCAGACAGACCGGCTCATCGTCACGTGTACCTCGTTCAATAAATTTTTACTGGCATGTCTCCTTGGAATAATTGCTAACAAAACACAGAATCAAATCAAATGAAGTAAATAAGCATGCAATATACAGTAGAAGGTGTTGGTTGGACCTGTCACTTAGCCTGCTAGTTCTCATCTGTTTGCCATGTCGGTGTAATTACACTAAAGCTATCAAGTCTGTTGGGAGAATTTGTACTGTGAAAATTTTGCTACCGTATATACTCGCCAACAAGACCCAAAAAATCAATCATAAAAATCAGACCCCGACTTGTACGCCCGTTCAAAAATACGACACTTAATTTTTTTTTACATCTTCTTGCCTCCTCCAATCTCACATCAGTTTCTCAGACGCATCAAATTTTGTTGCAGCACCACAGTTACCAATTTCTTTCGCCACTTCAACGACTTTTAATTTAAAACCAGCTTCATATTTTCTTCTGATTGAACGCTCCATCATAGATAAGGGATGCTCTTACGATAAAGATGTATGAGGGTGTGAGATACAAAAAACACAAATCAGTGCAAATGTCGCTTCGGAATAGTTCAGGTATTACTGTGTGGTCACGTAGGCACAATACATAGAAAAGAAAAGGCCGTGTGCTCTGTGGTGACTCCGGTGGGCGTTAGCCGATCGTAATCTCTTGGACCAATAGCGCGAGTTTTCCACATTCAACTCATACGACCGGCATTATAAAATACCGGAAATCATACGGTAAAATCAAGCCCTGACTTGTATGCAGGAGAACTGAAACGCGAGTATATACGGTAAATAAAGTCTGTTAGTTTTTATGATGCTAGACGTAGTCATTTTGGTGGGAACTCACTTTAATTTGTTTAAGCAATAAAGTTAATGATCTCTGTTTATAGATGAATTCTATTATATGACCAAAGCACTGACACTTATTAGGTGACATAAGTGATGAAGAGGAGATTTGTAACAAGAATAGCATAAAGCAGGGCCTCCCTGCCCAAAGAGACCCCTCTATTAAATATATTATTAGATATTAGATTAGATATTACATGTGCCATAAATACTACACTTTTGTTACTCTAATCAGTTTTTCTTTTCAAAGCTAAAAGAAGAACACAAAGACTATCGGGCCATCATTTTAGCTTTTCGATTTTTTGTTATCTGTAACATTTGACAAAAAATATTGTCGCAGGTGGCTGGGGGAGACCAGAAGAGGGCTTACGCCTTCCCCAGACCACGTAGGGGCAACTGCCCTGGTTGCTATGGGGACCACGGGTGCAGAGCTTTGAAGCTCAACCCTGTAGGGGGCCCGTGGTCACTGCCAGGGGGCGCCCCAGTGCCTTGGGAGCCACACCCAGAAGTGCTGGGGGGAAGAGGACTGGGGACACCCGGAGTGTTTCCGGGTGTGCAGCCGGCACAAGATTGTCGGGAGGCACCTGGAGCACATCCGGGGGAACAATAAAAGGGGCCACCTCCCATCATGGAGGGGCTTGAGTCGGGAGTGGAGAAGGACAGAGCTCAGGAGGAGAGGCAAGGAGGCGGCCTGAAGACGTGAAGGCATTGTGTTGTGGCCAGGACTTTTGGGGGGACTTTAGGGGTCTGTGGCACTGATTTGTAAATATGGACACTGTGAATAAACGTGTGGGGTGATTTAAATGTGCCTGCCTGTCTGTGTCCGGGTCATCTTCCACAACATAAAACATTACCGTGGAAAGTGACTTGATCAGACATCGATCAGACTTGCTGCTCTATAAGTAAACTAATCACAAATACGATACCAGGGAGCTGGCCTTAAACGATAAAGGGAATGGGGTACTGGGTGGGTACTGGGTGGGCTCTGGGCGGTTATCCATTGTCTTATTGCCTATTTTTTTCTTTTTTTTCTTTTCAGATGGCCTCTGCAAACGACTCCCGCCAAACAACAAAGGATGCAGCGGATCAGAACTTCGACTTCATGTTCAAACTCCTCATCATTGGTAACAGCAGCGTAGGCAAAACCAGCTTCCTGTTCCGCTATGCCGACGACACATTCACGTCCGCCTTTGTCAGCACCGTTGGCATTGACTTTAAGGTGAAAACGGTCTACCGCAATGAGAAGAGAGTCAAGCTACAGATCTGGGTGAGCATGGCGCCTTAGCCTTACTACTCTCTGGCGTATTCTTGGTTCACTTAATCTCTAGTCTCTCGCAATAAAAAATAATAAAAGTACAATTCATTTTGAGAAGTAAACTTTTTTTTTTTTTTAGTTTAGCAGGATTTATTTGTAGCCTTTCTAGACCTAAACTGGCCCCCCAACTCCTCAGTCTTCTGTTAATCGACTTGATGTTATTTTTTGGAAGAATTAAGTGGACAGAACTGGCGAGCTTTGTCGTGTGGAATGGCCTGTTCTTGTCCAGATGGTTCTAATGTTCAAAATAAGAATGCTAATGAATTTATTTTAATAAAACTAGAGGGCTTCGCCCGCTGCTCGTTTCGCTTGCCAACCCCTTTCCTCCCACTGCCTGCGCTTCATGCCGTTGTGCAGAGGGGAGCTGAACGCACCCCAAGGACACGCGTCCGCTCCTCTAAAACCGCACTTAAACGGTGATACGGTGGGTGGCAAATACATTTTTTTTAACTCCTCTTTGCTCGATCAGCTGCTGTTTTGCCGTCTGATCTGAACTTCGCTCGCACACCAACAGGCCCGCACCACGCGCCTTTGTGAAGAGGGGGGCTGAATGCACACCAAGGTGACGCCCTCTTAAACGGTGACACAATGGGAAACAAGTAACAGTTGGTTTACCTCCTCTTTGCTCGATCAGCTGCTGGCTTGCTGCTGCTTTTGTTCCGTGTGATCGGCATTTCGTTGGCGCTTTGAATATTTAAAAGCCTGTACAGCACTTGTCCATTTGTCCTCAAGCACTATGCGATCTCTTTTTGCTGTTTCACCGAGTAATATTTTCCATTTGTTTGTGCTAACGTGATCTTTTCACTCTTTTTTTTTTTTTTTTTTGAGACTTTCGAATTTTCCTACTTCCATTATCGCTAACCTGCTCTGCATGTGTATCACGCGACTTGCTTACAAAGGTCATAAGTATGGCGTGACGTGCCTGTCTTGTGGGATGTGAAAGTGTCTCTCTTCAAAAGACCATGTCTTGTTGCCGAAAAAAAGTTGCGTTCCAAGATTGTTTTTCTATAATAGAGAGACATTACAGTAGTACCAGAAGAAGAAGTCGTAGTAGTGTTGTCAGGTGTACAGGGTGTGGTGAAATTCTTTCTTGCATGTGTCACCATCTTACAACACGTTGTCACTCACTCCGCAGTACCTTGAGAGACGAGCGTGGATTACAACACATCATGTCATTCAATGAACGGCACTCCTGACGTACTCCTTACTCCTGATGCCATAACGCGTATTCTGCAATACCTCCAGTTCTGAACTTAAAAAGCGCCTCCTGGCTCCCATGTTGTCTGGATTTCCACCAGTGTCCATCAGAGCGTGACTGACTATGCATATCCAAAGCCTATTAGTTGTCATCGTTCAGGTTTTTTTTCCCCTCTGTATTTATGTCTTCCCCACAGTTACCGTACTCATTGGTGATCATACACTGCTGTTTTTAAATGGGTTCATATTATACAATACAATCGATAATAATTGTGACAAATATACACGTGCAGTCACAGCTGACACCTCACGTCTGCATAGTGCCTCGCTGTGACTGTGACGGCCAAGTCAGAACTTTGCTTTCTTTTTCATTTTCTTTCTTTATAGTCATCCTGTGTGTGTTCAGACCAAACTATCTGCGTATATTTATCTACCCATTTATGTATTTATTTAAAGAGCTTCTGTAAAAAGCCAGATTTCCCACTGGGGACAAATAAAGTTCTATCATACCATCATGTGATATCATAAAAGAGCCATCTGTCTGCTCGGAAAGTGCTTTGTTTTCATAAGAAGTAGAAAATCTACCATAAATAAGTTCGTTTCTTAAGCAATTTCTCTTCAGGAGTTTAATTTTGATTTTGTTTTGCGCAGTACACTGGAGTCTAGTGACCGGCGTCAGAGGTTATGACCAGGGCTGTAGAGTCGGAAACAATTTTGGGTACCTGGAGTCAGCAAAAATGTACCGACTCCTCATAAATCCATCCATCCATCATCCAACCGACTATAATAATAATAATAATTCATTACATTTATATAGCGCTTTTCTCAGTACTATATCCTAACTACAGGGTCACTGGGGTCTGCTGGAGCCAATCCCAGCCAACACAGGGTGCAAGGCAGGAACAAACCCCGGGCAGGGCGCCAGCCTACCGCAGACTCCTAATAAATTTAAATTGTAATGGTTGGCACCCTGCCCGGGATTGGTTCCTGCCTTGTGCCCTGTGTTGGCTGGGATTGGCTCCAGCAGACCCCGTGACCCTGTGTTTGGATTCAGCGGGTTGGAAAATGGATGGATGGATAAAGAAAATACAGCAAATTCAAATGTCCCATTTCACAAAAAATAGTCGTAATGAATCAAACCAATCACCAGGACCAGATAATATTTACCCTCGAGTTCTTAAGGAGGCCAGTGAGTGCAGATATAAACCCTTGACACGTATTTTCAGAAAGTGACTGCGCACTGCAGAGATTCCGAAGGAGTGGAAAATGACAAATATCATCCCATTATAGAAAAAGGGTGACGGAGCAGATCAGAGCAACTACAGGCCAGTAAGCTTAACATGCAACACAGGAAAAATAATGGAAGGAATTATTAAGGATAAGCTTGAGGAACACCTGGCAAGGACAGGACAGTCAGCGTGGGGTCAGGAGAGGGAGGTCGTGTTTTACTAACAGGCTGGAATTCTATGAGGAAGAAACAAAGGAATAAATCAAAGTGGAGCAGATGAGATTATTGATGTGGACTTTCAGAAAGCATTTGATAAGGTGCCACATGAGAGGGTGGGCATCAAATTAAAAGAAGTGGCAGTTCAGGGTGATGTTTTTAGATGGATGCAGAATTGGCTCAGACACAGGAAGCAGAGGGTGATGGTGTGAGGAACTTCATCAGAACTGGCTGATCTTAAGAGTGGTGACCAGCAGGGGGTAGTGCTGGGACTGCTGCTATTTTTAATATCTATATATAAATGATTTAGATAGGAATATAAGGAACAAGCTGGTGAAGTTTGCAGATGATACCAAGATAGGTGGATTAGCAGACAATTTGGAATCTGTTATATCATCACAGAAGGACCTGGACAGCAGACTGGCTTGGGTAGATTTGTGGACGATAAAATTTAATGTCAGTAAATGTAAAGAATTACACATAGGAAGTAAAAATGTGAGGTCTGAAAATCGAAAGTCCACCTTATGAGAAGGAGTTAGGAGTCATAGTGGACTCTAAGATGTCAACTTCCTGATAGTGTTCAGAAGTCATGAAGAAGGCTACCAGAATGTCAGGTTATATAGTGCCTTGATGTGTGGAGTACAAGTCACTGGAGGTTCTGCTCAAGCTTTATAACACACTGGTGAGGCCTCATCTGGAGTCCTGGGTGCAGTTTGGGTCTCCAGGCTTACAAAAAGGACATAGCAGCACAAGAGAAGGTCCAGAGAAGAGCGACTAGGCTGATTCAGGGCTACAGATGATGAGTTATGAAGAAAGATTAAAAGAGCTGAGCCTTTAGAGTTTAAACAAAAGTAGATGAAGAGGAGACCTGACTGAAGGGTTTAAAATTATCAAAGGAATTAGTCCAGTGGATTGAGACTGTGACTTTAAAATGAGTTCATCAAGAACACGGGGACACCATTGTAAACTTAAGGGTAAATTTCGCACAAACATTAGGAAGTTTTTCTTTACACAAAGAATGACAGACACTTGGAATAAGCGACCAAGTAGTGTGGTAGACAGTAAGACGTTGGGGACTTTCAAAACTCGACTTGATGTTAATAACTGGATCCTGCCTTGTGCCCTGTGTTGGCTGGGATTGGCTCCAGCAGACCCCCGTGACCAGATTGTGTTCAGATTCAGCGGGTTGGACAATGGATGGATGGAGAAAGAAAGGGAGGCTTCAAGGACGGAGGCAAGGCGCACACTGAGGCTCCTAATGGATCTCAAAACGTGTACATAGAGGGCGGTGACGGGGATTACCTGAGCAAACCAGCTGAGTTTACATTTTGGTTAATCATTGAGAAAGGTAAAGAAATTCCCAGCTGTCGCATTATAACATTTGCTGATTCCATCCTGTGAGGAACTTGGTGTGACCTTCTGGCAACAAGGAGCTTGAAAAAAGAAAGGTGCTGGCGTGTTTAAAGTTTAATGTCTTTCAGTTCTTCTTCTCCCTCGGTAATTAGACTTGCTGAATAGCCTGGAATTCTGAAATCAGCAGTGTTTATGTTAGATAGCATCCCTGAATGTGAGTGCTCTGCTAGAATGGCTGCACCTACACACCCGTAGTCAGCATAGCATCTGCGAACGGTAAAGGCAAAAAAAAACGACAAGTTCTGAAATGAAGTCCAAGGGAGGAAAATTTCACAGCTTGAAAAATGTGAATCTGGCAGGTTAGGTGGGGATATAAATCTATCTCTCTATTATAAAAGGAAATCCTGGGACGAGACTTTGTCAGAGATCATTTCAGAGATTTTGTCAACTCCCGCCCTCCTCTCAAACATTTACAACCACGGCCACGGTCCAATCACCTCTCAGTCGTGTGAGTGCTGTTGTCAGACAGTTCCTACACTCTCAGCACCAAGAGGGGTCGGAAATAAAAGACAAAGAGTAGAAGACTCACAGATTGCTGGGATCCTTTCCCAGCCGGGATGCCTGGAAGAACTGGAAGGTGGCATTTATTTCCTCCGGGCCACGAGGGGGCAACCACTCTGGATCAGGAGAGGACCAAAGGAGAAAAGGAAAAAAGTTCCAAGCCACTGCCAGGGGGCACCTCAAGCCTCGTAGAACCCGGGAAACATTTACTTCCGTCACACTCAGCAAGATGGAGGAAGATCCTTCCAGAGACGCCCGGAGTGCTTCCAGTGCAAAGGGCAGGAAGTGCTGCTGGAAGGACGTCATCAGACACCTGGAGCGCATCTGGGCGGGAATAAAAGGGGCCGCCTTCCTACAATCGGGGAGCTTGAGTCGGGAATGGGAGCAGGACGAAGCTCCCATAAAGAGAGGAAAGGCGGCCACGGACATTGAGAGAGAAGTCTGGATTGCACTGTGTGCTGTTTGGGACTGTGTTTTGTGGTTTAATAAATGTGTGCGTTTTATAAAGATGTGGTTTCCGACTGGTGGTGTCTGGGCAAGTCTCACAAGACAAAGTAGACAAACGTCATAAAGAGGTTCAAAAACGTTGGCGCGGTACACATGTTAGAGATTATGAAAGTACGAAAATTCAAAAGTCTCAAAAAACTGATAGTAAAGATCACATTAGAACTAACAAACGGAAATTATTACTCAGCGATATAACAGAACAGTGAAAACAGATTGAATATATGGACACAGGTGATATGACAGAAGTATGTAGTTATTGTTTGGCTTTAACGTTTAAGTCGGAGACTTGTAGATCATCTAATTTGTGTTGCCATCAGGGAAAAGTCGTGTTACTACCCAATGAAGAGGCGTATCTGCGGGAATTAAAAGATTTGTTGTTTGGTGAAAGTGAAATCCCACAAGAGATAATTTCAAACCCTGCAAGAGAAGAGTTTATGCAAAGAGATTTGAAGAAGTCCTGCCCACGTCTAAAATATTTACAACCACACACACACACGGTCCAATCATTATTTGTGTGAATGCTATTGTCAGACACAGTTTGTGTAGAGAGAAAGAAACGAAATTCACACGCGGCCAGGTATACGTTGTGTTGTCACGATGTCATTCCAAACACGGAATCACAATTCAATGCGATATTGACGAAAAGGTAAAAGTGAAAAGAGATCGAATATATGGACACTGGTGATATGACAGAAGTAGATATTGTTAGGCTTTAAACTTTAAGTCGGAGACTTGTAGATCGTCTAATTTGTGTTGCCATCATGGAAAAATCGTGTTTCTTCCCAATGAAGAGGCGTATCCACGAGAATCAAAAGATTTACTGTTTGGTGGAAGTGAAATCCACACACGCGAGCGGCAGAGACGAGAAGTGGCTGGCACGTAGCACAGGCAGGGGGTTGGCGAGCGGAGCAAGCAGGGGGCGAATCCCCATAGTAGGACAAAAAAATATATTAGCAGCTACTTGTTTTAGTAGATTACCGTAGTACGAGGGTGTTGTACCGTGTTAGTAATTAATGGATGTAGTGAGAAGTCAAGCAAAATGACACCTTTTATTGGCTACCTAAAAAGATTACAATATGCAAGCATTCGGGGCAACTCAGGGAACTCCAGTCTCTGTATTACGTCTCTCCTGAAGAAGGGGCCCGAGTTGCTTCGAAAGCAAGTAATCTTTAGACAATAAAAGGAGTCATTTTGCTTGACTTCTATACTCATGGATAAGTCAGGACTTGATTTTATTGTATAATTTCTAGTATTTTATAATGTCGGTCATATACAGTGCATCCAGAAAGTATTCACAGCGCATCACTTTCTCCACATTTTGTTATGTTACAGCCTTATTCCAAAATGGATTCAATTCATTTTTTTCCTCAGAATTCTACACACAACATCCCATAATGACAACGTGAAAAAAGTTTACTTGAGGTTTTTACAAATTTATTAAAAATAAAAAAATTGAGAAATCCAATGTCCATAAGTATTCACAGCCTTTGCCATGAAGCTCCAAATTGAGCTCAGGTCCATCCTGTTTCCCCTGATCATCCTTGAGATGTTTCTGCAGCTTCATTGGAGTCCACCTGTGGTAAATTCTGTTGACTGGACCTGATTTGGAAAGGCACACACCTGTCTATAGAAGGTCCCACAGTTGACAGTTCATGTCAGAGCACAAACCAAGCATGAAGTCAAAGGAATTGTCTGTAGACCTCCGAGACAGGATTGTCTCGAGGCACAAATCTGGGGAAGGTTACAGAAAAATATCTGCTACTCTGAAGGTCCCAATGAGCACAGTGGCCTCCATCATCCGTAAGTGGAAAAAGTTCCAAACCACAAGGACTCTTCCTAGAGCTGGCCGGCCATCTAAACTGAGCGACTGGGGGAGAAGGGCCTTAGTCAGGGAGGTGACCAAGAACCCGATGGTCACTCTGTCAGAGCTCCAGAGGTCCTCTGTGGAGAGAGGAGAACCTTCCAGAAGGACAACCATCTCTGCAGCAATCCACCAATCAGGCCTGTATGGTAGAGTGGCCAGACGGAAGCCACTCCTTAGTAAAAGGCACATGGCAGCCAGCCTGGAGTTTGCCAAAAGGCACCTGAAGGACTCTCAGACCATGAGAAAGAAAATTCTCTGGTCTGATGAGACAAAGATTGAACTCTTTGGTGTGAATGCCAGGCGTCACGTTTGGAGGAATCCTGGCACCATCCCTACAGTGAAGCATGGTGGTGGCAGCATCATGCTGTGGGAATGTTTTTCAGTGGCAGGAACTGGGAGACTAGTCAGGATAAAGGGAAAGATGACTGCAGCAATGTACAGAGACATCCTGGATGAAAACCTGCTCCAGAGCTCTCTTGACCTCAGACAGTTCATCTTTCAGCAGGACAACGACCCTAAGCACACAGCCAAGATATCAAAGGAGTGGCTTCAGGACAACTCTGTGAATGTCCTTGAGTGGTCCAGCCAGAGCCCAGACTTGAATCTGATTGAACATCTCTGGAGAGATCTTAAAATGGCTGTGCACTGACGCTTCCCATCCAACCTGATGGAGCTTGAGAGGTGCTGCAAAGAGCAATGGGCGAAACTGGCCAAGGATAGGTGTGCCAAGCTTGTGGCATCATATTCAACAAGACTTGAGGCTGGAATTGCTGCCAAAGGTGCATCGACAAAGTATTGAGCAAAGGCTGTGAATACTTATGTACATGGGATTTCTCAATTTTTTAAATTTTAATGAATTTGCAAAAACCTCAAACTTTTTTCATGTTGTCATTATGGGGTGTTGTGTGTAGAATTCTGAGGAAAAAAATGAATTTAATCAATTGTGTCAGTCTGTCAAAGTGCTTTGAACCTGTTGGGCCTCTTCAAGTCCAAGACCCCGATTCTGCAGAACATCAGAGAGTCACAAGTGCTCTGAAGCTGGAGATCCCCACCTCCTCCAATCACTGTGGTAGCCTGCGGGCCGACAGACAATCCATCTGGAATGCAGGGCGATGCCCAGCCTCACCGAACGCCTACAACGTGATCTAATCTTACTTCCTTATAAGACCCAAACTGCCCCCTCAATTTTGTTCTTCCTACGAATAAAAGGCCGTCTACAGCCGGATGACGTGGGAATGGACACTGAGCTCACATTCTGCACAGACCCGCTTACAACTTCCATTCATGAATGTTTTCTTCCACATCCTGTATTAATGAGCCATTTTCATGTGAGGTCTGTCGCATATCAAAAAATCTTTTGGGGGGGGGGGGGGGATCTAATGAACTGGTTGTTTCTAAAAGTGGCATGACAAATGTCTTCTGGTTTATAGCATGTCAACCTCCTGGATCTGATCTGATAAATCAGTTAATGGCCTGCCTTAATCACACGTTGCCTGTCCTTGCTAAATTATGCATGCGTTCGTGAGACTGTCTCTAGCCTTGCATTTGTGCTGCGGTGCCCGCCGTCCAGATCTCGAATCCCGTGAAAATGTGTTTTCCAGTCTGTCTGCTCCAACATCCAGCATTTATTACTGACACACAATTTTAATTTTTACTTCTGATAGACCGACTCGTGGCACTCACACTGCAAATGGGCCTAGCGGCAGGGATCGAGCCATCTTTAGCAGTTTGTCAACTGCGGTTACCGTGGAAACCGCTCCCCCCCGCCTTTTTTTTTTTTTGTGATGTTGCCAAACTGCGTGGAACAGAAGGGCCTAGAAGCTCAGTTACCAGAATATGAGCGGGGTCTGGAGCCAGTTGCCATGACGATAGCGATCAGCCATTCATTTATTTCAGTTTGACTTTTATGAATTGGATGTGTGGGTCACTTTGTGTCTGCTCCTCTGTTTCTCTTCTCCGAAGCGTTAGTCGCCTCTTGTGGTGTTACACGTGTGCTTGACTTGTTTGCTGACAGTCTCCATCGCAGGCCTCTTTGTATTCTCTGTGCTCTGCTTCGTGGCTTCCTCCATTGTGGCCCTTGCTTTTCCTGGTGCCCGCTCACATAGATTAGTTGGTGCCTGTACTACTCTGCTATTTCCAGTTTTTCATCTAGCGTATGAAATCTACTCTGTATGAGCGGCCGGCAGGGTTGGAAACGTTTGTGCACTACAGGTAAAACCAGGCTTTTTAACAATGGATGACCTGCTCTCCACAAGTGACACGGTCTCTTAATGTTCACAAGTTCCACCCCTCCTGGCGTGGCTTCTAGTTAGACAAACGCTGGCACTGCCTGCTGGCACTTCTTATCTGCTCATACCAAAGATCTACTGAAGGCTTTGTCATTTCTACTTCCACCCATTCAGGGCAGGTCCCTACAACTGTTAATGTGGTCTCGGGTCCTCCACAGCCACACAGCTGGACTGAGTGGGATCAGTAAACGGACTGATGGATTGTCTGCGTGTGTGTTTTTATTACTCCTTCTTTTCTTTTTTTGTTTGTTTTCTTTCCCCTGGCTTTGGTTTGGACTTTACAAACTCATGTCATGTCATTCTCACTTCATTCAGTTCAGCATCATTTGCAGAACCTTTCCTGGCAATACTGAGCACAAGGCAGGAAACATCCCAGGACAGTCCGAGCCAAACTCGTGCCCACATCCACATGGGAAAATTTGGAATTTTTTAGATGTTGAAGAAAAGCCAACACAAACCCTGGGAGAACATTCAGCCACCATTCATCCTAACGCACACTCGGCATGTTAGATCCATAAAGTGGCAGCTTTATCATCAGTCAGCTTTCACTAAAGCACCGCTGGCCTGTGTAGTGGTCTTCTGGGTAACAGCAAACTCACTTTGTGTTCTCCCTTTCACTTCCATGCTTGTATTTTGTGTTAATCTGGCCTTTTTGTTTTTTTTAAAGTAGGGGGCTCTGCACCCTACTCGTTTCGCTCGCCAACCCCCGGTGCAGGCACTATACATTAGCCACTTCGCAGCTCTGCCGCTCGCGTACGGCGATGCGGATGTACAATTTAAACAGATTGTTATTTTCATGGCCTTTAATGACCGCCATCAGCAGTGTGTCGACCTCGTCGAAAGGTTTACGAATACGCTTTGAGTACTGAGAAAAGCGCTATATAAATGTAATGAATTATTATTATTATTACTTACCTTGGCAGTGACATTCATGTCACTCTGGTGACTCTTCCTATGAAGTCAGTAGATGGATCGGGAGAGCATGGGGGGTCATGATGTCGCTGGAAAGGGGTGTGTGGCGCTCCCGATATCCCTGCAAAAGGATGAAGGTCCAAGTCTTTAGAGTCCTGGTGCTTCCTGCCTTGCTATATGGTTGCGAGACATGGACGCTATCCAGTGACCCGAGACGAAGACTGGACTCCTTTGTGTCTCTCCGGGAAATCCAGACTTTGTGTCACTCATGGAGTCCCGAATGAGGCACATTGCCTGCATTGTGAGGGAGCGTCAGTTACGGTACTACGCCATGTGGCGCCATTACCCGAGGGTGATCCGACTCGTAAGATCCTCATTGTTGGGGACCTGAGTGGCTGGACCAGGCAAGGGGTCACCCACGTGACTCCTGGCTGCAGCAGACAGAGGGTCATTTCCGGAGGGTGGGACTGGACTGCGTGTCTGCCTGGGGGGTTGTTTCGTCGTGTAGTGGGTGCGGCAATGCGCTGTATCAGTGTGTGCTCCCCAACTTCACTTGACTTGACTTGTTATTTTCATGGGAATTGTTACATATGCATAATAGAGCTAACTATTTTACATTACAGCGAGTAATTAACCAACGTAATAAATTGAAAGAAAATTGTTTCATGTTGCGTTATACGTTTTCGTTCTGTTTAGCTTTGAAATTAACACGTAAATACTTTTTAAACATACACATTTACTGTAAAACTTCAGTAAAAACAAATGTTTGAATGAACTTTTCCTCAATATCGCATTGAATTGTGATTCCGTGTTTGGACGTTCATCGTGACAACTCAACGTATAACTGCCTGTGAGTGAATTTTGTTTCTTTCTCTCTAATAAATAACCTGATTTTTCGAATGTTTGTCTCTGTGATTTGTTAATCGTCACAGCAAAAGCTAACGGGAAGCTGTAAACGTTTTAATATGAATGGCAGATCGAGATCTCCTTTGGTGTCTGATGGACTACATGACCTTTCTCGTCGCCTGTTAAAATTTTACATGTCAGAATTGTTGGACCAATTTTAAATCCAACTAATCTCGTCCTATTGCGTAGCCCATCACTCAGACATAAATTACAGAATAACACTACGATACGTCCTTCTTTCTACAGTAAAGGAAGACCAGACGGTGTTAACTGTTGTAGATATTCTTCGCTGATATTGTAAGTCGATGTTTTCATCTTCCTCACCATCACCACTAACTGTTCCAGCAGAGTCTATTGATACGCATTTAACCAATTTGCCGTGTAGCCGATTGACATTTTTCGTGTTAATTCGTTTGACTTCATCGTTTCTCTAGGATTGCCCGTGTACTCATTTCTTCTGTTGATAACCCTTTGGGATGAAATTCTTCAATAAGATTTGGACATAACACGTCTTTTATTATTTGGAATTTAACGTGAGGAAAATGTTAAAATTTATAAGAGCTGAGAGTGCAGGAAGTGTGTGTGTCTGACAAAAGCATTCCCACCAATGAGAGCTGAGAGGAGGGCGGGACTTGAAATAATCTCTTGGCCAAAGATTTTCTTTTATAACAGAGAGATGTTGACTGCAGCATGTCAAGGTCTTGTACTCTTCAGTTGCTGTCCTTTTCCCTGAGAGGTCCCACCGACACCCCACACTAAATAGAGCAGGTGCCCTCCACCGTGTCTGGCTAAGACCCTGACAGTTGCCCTCTCTGTCAAAATCCAATCAAAAGAGCTGGTTATTCTTCTGGTCTGAATCTCATTTAGCTACAGGAGTCGCCTCTCTGTGGCATTCTACGATATCTCTAAGCGGCCTTTCCTGGTCCACTCCACTCTCCACCAATAAAGCAAGGCTCTTATCCTGATGGCCACTCTGGCGCAGTTTAAGTCTACTGCTTCTGCTTTGTGTTCCTACCGTGTCTTCCATGTGCCTTTTTGACGGTGGATTCTTGTGGCCATGCAGCTGTTTGCCTAATATGAAGCATCTCGTCTACCTGTGATTGCGTCGAGATTATCCTTCTACTTTTGATATCCTTTTCTGGCCTACCTTCTAATCTGGTGTGGCTGAATGTTACCCTATGGCAGAAACGTACTACTTGGAATACCACAAAATCGCACCTTTGGCCTACATACTGTATTATCATGAACTGTCCTGGCACAAGCAACGACTCCCTTGGACCCTCCACTGGAAAACGGGGTGAGAAACCGGATGGATGGATGGATGGCCTTTACAGCTGACGTGACGTAGACAGCGTTTGATGCTGTGGTGTGAAGGGCTTGTCTGGGACTTTAATAGGAAGCAGCGTGCATTGTTGTGAGGCAGCTGCTCTTCAGACAGACTTGACGCCTTCAATTCCTCACCGATTTATGCCAGGATTACCTTTGTTCTCTGTGTTTCTTGTGCTGCTATTTATAGTCTTATGTATCCTTCGATATTTTCTGTTTTTATTGACAATTTTTCTTTTTCTGGCGCTTTGTTTAAACTGTCTAATTTACCAGATTATGCCCATTTTGACCACCTCTCACGTTAACTTTGAGTTAAGCACATTCAGTTATTGGAACAAAACAAAAACGGCACTGGCGGCTAATGCTGTCCAAACTTCAGAATAAGTCGTGACGCCCACGCAGTCGCCTGAGGCTCAGCAGACATCCTATATTAGACATCTGTCAGCGTGTCCAAACGTGACGTAACTTCATAACAAACTACACAGTGGGCCTCATAGCATTAAGACTTGCTGCAATGTGGAAAAAGTAAAATCGCACTAAAATGGACAATTTCTTAACATAAACTACCGTTTATGAAGGACGGTACAAGCCTGAATTGTATTAAAAAAGGTTTCAGAAAGTTATTGTTATCACTGATATAATTACTAAACAGAATATTGATTTTGTGTATTTAATGTTTGTCCTGCTATATATATCTCTATATATAAAACGTCTGTCTGTCCGCTTTTCACGAGAGAACTACTTCACGGATTTAGATCGGGCTTTTTTCTAGAAGTTGCTTGAACATTCCGGTTGATTTTGCAACTTCTCTCACCGCACTAAGAATCAGAGTTCACTTGCAGGAATGAATTATTCGAGAGACACGCGGCAGGCCGAGGGGAGGGGGGCGGGGCCCTTCTCACTCACGCCGCCTTGGGGCGTGTCTTACCGCCACTTAGCTAGCGAATGAGAGAACTACTTAGCGGATTTAGATTGGGATTTTTTCTAGAATTTGCTTGAACATTCCAGTTGATTTTGCGCTAAGAATCTTAGTTCACTTGCAGGAACGAGATATTTGCGCTAATCCGAGAGAGAGGCTACGGGCCGAGGGGAGGGAGAGTGGGGGGCCGGGCAGGACCCTCCTCACTGTCCCGTTTCACTTCTACGGGGCCACGGGGGACGGCTAGTACTGTATATATGTAACAATCATTTTTCAAATGGATAGACTTAGATTAGTAAACCATGCGCTGGTTTTATTGTTACTCATTGCTTGAAGCAGTGCATTCAGCGTCTCTTTATTTATTTTTTATTAAATTAACTGGTGCTCAGCCAACTCTGATTATCCTTATCTTTTGTCTTTCTAATGCTGAGGTGCACTAAACACACTTACACACACAAAAATACAGTGGACTCTGCTGGTTCTTGTGCTCTAACATTTTGTTATTAGGTGGCTGGAATATTGAAGTTAATTTTAAAAATAAATCGTACATCCGTTGCTGAATTTCAGAAACATACACATTGGTTTCATTATTCTTGATTTCTACCTTCGTTCCAGAGCTGAATATTTTGTACTTAACTCTGTTTCTCTGGTACAATCATACAACTCACCGTCTCAAAGGCTTTGCACGACTATTTTATTTAAAATTGGAACTCTCACAGTGGCGCAGTGGGTGGCGCTGCTGCCTCACAGTTAGGAGACCTGAGGTTCACTTCCCGGGTTCTCCATGTGTGGAGTTTGCATGTTCTCCCCGTGTCTGCGTGGATTTCCTCCCACAGTCCAAAGACATGCAGGTTAGGTGCATTGGCAATTCTAAATTGTCCCTAGTGTGTGCTTAGTGTGTGCTTAGTGTGTACGCGCCCTGCGGTGGGCTGGCGCCCTGCCCGGGGTTTGTTTCCTGCCTTGTGCCCTGTGTTGGCTGGGATTGGCTCCAGCAGACCCCCATGACCCTGTAGTTAGGATATAGCGGGTTGGATAATGGATGGATGGATGATGTTAATGTGGTGCAGGCCCAACACATGTGACCCAGTGAGGCTGGAGCTCGACTGCAGCGTTCACAGGTTGGATTTTGGGCTGGAAACATTTTGGACAATTTTAAACAAGAGAGATGTGCTCGATATGTAATTATTAGTTGAATAATTGTATACCTTGCGCATATGGAGCTCGAGTGAATTCTCTGCATCGCTACTTTCCACTCCTTTTCTGAGATGTTGAGTGAGAGATCCTTATCCCACTGTCCTCTTGGATCTTTGAAAGGGAGGGACTGTGAAATGGTGTTATATATTACAGAAATGCTGTCTGTGTCCTCGAAACTGAGCAATATGAGAGGGAGGTGAGGCAAATTGTTTTTCTTTCTTTATTTTTTTGTATCTGTAGGACACGGCAGGCCAGGAGAGATACCGAACCATCACCACAGCCTACTACCGTGGTGCAATGGGCTTCCTCCTCATGTATGATATTACTAACCAGGACTCCTTCAATGCTGTTCAGGACTGGTAAGTCCAACGTTTTTCACAGAATTCTTCACTCATTCTTAAAAATGTGCATTATTGGCGATCACCCTTACCTAATTTTGTTTTTTTTTTAATTTGTAAATGCAGAAATATCTTGTCATTAATCAAAGTTCTTCTGTGGTTGTCACTCGATTGCTCTTTAATTTTCTTAAACGGTGCAGATCTCTAAATTGGATGCTACATCGCCACATTAAAAAGATATTTCAAGTTGGCTACTTACCTCCTTCTTGCACTGTGTTCATAAATGGTAGGTCATTTTATGGTGCAAAGAGCGTGTAACAGTGGCCGCGTGCTAAAGCTGGAAAGTGTATCGTGAATGGATGAGTGTGTAAAGAGGACGAAACTCAGGACTGGCAATTTAGTGTGAGAGGTGAAAATAAACTGGAACTGGTGACAAGGAATGGCTGGCAACCTTTCACTCATGAAGAATGTTTAGCTCATTTTTGATTCCAGGTTACGTTGCAATCAAACTTGGGTATGGCATGCAGGTTTAGCCCGTAAAAGTGTGAAAATGGTGCAGTGCTGCTGCTAGATACAGAATGCTAGCTCAGCCATTTAGGACTGCTGAAGTGTGTGACGCATGGCTTCTTCTCACGGTCACACAGCTTATTAGGTCTAATTTTCTCATTAACTCGCACACTACATGGAACGCCTTCCTGTCTGCGGGTAACGGCTGGTCTGTGAAGAGCATTGCATGTGACACTGGTAGAAGGAGGAAGTACTCACAATATTTCCTTTGCTCTCCCAGGGCAACTCAGATCAAAACTTACTCGTGGGAGAACACACAGGTGATTTTAGTTGGGAACAAGTGTGACCTGGAAGATGATCGTGTTATCCCCACTGAGGATGGCAAGCGACTGGCTGACGACTTGGGTAAGTTAAGTGATAAACCTTTCTGTGTGTCGTTCTTCCTGTTGTTGAAGTTTCAGACGTAGTACCCACGACATTGTGAAAAAAACGCTGGCAGCGTGAATTTATTAACCAGAACAGCCAGTGGAGAAGGGCATTGTGTCACACTGCTGTCTGTTCCCATCATACAACATTGGCAATGTTCAACTTCCATCCATTGATGAGCGGGATGTTCCACTGACAAGGTTCTTAAACGTTCTTTAATTTATAGACCGTCAATAAAACGAGCTGCGATTTTTGCAGAGTGAAACAGTGCTCCTAATTCACAGCCGTGTGCTGCCTTGATAGCTCTGCCTGACACTTATGTCTCTCTATTATAAAAGAAAATCTTGAGACGAGACTATTGCCAAGAGATGTTTTCAAGTCCCGCCCTCCTCTCAGCCACACCCACCATCCTCTGACCTCTCACCTCTCATTGGTGTGAATGCTTTTGTCAGACTCAGTTCTTGCGCTGTTATAAATTTTTACGTGTTCCTCATTTTAAGTTCCCCAATAAAAGAAGACGTGTTATGTCCAAAGCTTATTGAAGAATTTCATCACAAAGGGTTATCAAAAGAAGTAAAGTGTACACGGGTGAGAAACGATGAACGAATTAACGCAAAAATTGTTTAAAATTGGTTACACAGCAAATTGGTTAAATGCGTATCAATAGACTCTGCTGAAACAGTTGGTGGTGATGGTGTGGAAGATGAAAACATCAACTTACAATATCACAAAGAATATCGACAACCGTTAACACCGTCTGGTCTTCCTCCGCATGAATTACTGTTGAAAGAAGGACGTATCGTAATGTTATTGCGTAATTTATGTCTGAGTGATGGGCTATGCAATAGGACAAGATTAGTTGGATTCAAAATTGGTCCAACAATTCTAACATGTAACGTTTTAACAAGAAAGGTCATGTAGTCCATCTTCAGGGGTGATATTAGACACCAAAGGAAATCTTGATATGCCATTCGTATTAAAACGTTTACAGTTTCCCGTTAGCTTTTACAATGACAATTAACAAATCACAGGGACAAACATTCGAAAAAGTCTGTTTATTTATTAGAGAGAGAAAGAAACTAAATTCACTCACAGGCAGTTATACGTTGAGTTGTCACGATGAACATCCAAACACGGAATCAAAATTCAATGCGATATTGACGAAAAGGTAATTTAAAAAATTGTTTTTACTGAAGTTTTACAGTAAAAGTGTATGTTTAAAAAGTATTTACGTGTTAATTTCAAAGCCAAACAGAACGAATACCTCTAACACAACATGAAACATAATTTTCTTTCAATTTATTACATTTTACTATTTTTTACTATGGTTAATTACTCACTGTAATGTAAAATAGCTCTATTATGCATATGTAACAATTCCCATGAAAATAACAATCTGTTTAAATTGTGCATCCTCTCCCTCAATGACGTGAATAACATTCTCACAAGCACTTCATCCAATTCAGGGTCTCAGTGCCTGAAGCTCGTCCTGACAGTGCTGGGTAAGGCCAAGAAATGCAGATTGAGACGGCAACTGTCTATAAAATGATAAACCTAACAGATCAAAACTGACATCAGACACAACACGTGCAATGCCTGAAACCACCAAATGCAATTTCTTTAAAATGCGTTCACTGGGAAAATACACAAAAAAGACATTTACAGCAATGCGACATTGTGGCTGGAAAACACAGACGTTGTGACCAGTGGTGTAACTGACGTATTTTTATAGACTAAGAACATCATAAATCCATCTGTGAATTCCCTCCCCGGGTCTGTGGCACTGCTTGCAGAGGAGTTGAGGTTTACGCTTCAGGGTTTCATGTTTCTGTAAAAGCTCTATAGCTAAGGTCGATTCCACTTACTTGGGTACTGCCAGTGCAAAGCGTGTTTTGCTTTAAGCAGTATGTGGATTTTCCGGAGGGACTCGATGCCGAATTGGTGGGCTTTTAGCTCCGACTAAGTGTCCACAGTGTGTCCCACTTGAAGGGCTGTGCCTTTCCGGATTCCCTCTAGCCAGGCAGCCCCACAGTAAATGCTCAGTTAGTTACCCAGGTTTCCAAGCGAGTAACGTTTTCCTTCTTCCTCTCCCCTTCTTTCCATCCCTTTCTGCAGGATTTGTGTTCTTCGAGGCCAGCGCCAAGGATAACATCAATGTGAAGCAGGTGTTTGAACGACTGGTGGACATTATCTTCGAGAAGATGAACGAGAGCGTAGACGCGAACCAATCAATTGTGAGCAACAGCAAACCCTCGCCCCTCAGTGAACACCCCCCGCCCAGCCAGAGCGGCTGTTCTTGTTAGGGGAGACCCTCACCGCCGACTCTGCCCCGTACAGCAAATCTGGTTTGGTTTGGTTTGACCCGCCGTTCTTCAACGATAAAACTTTTGTTTTGTTTTTTTTTTCCCGAATTCTACTTTTGTGATCTTAGATTAATAAAAAAAAACTCGACATTTCAAGTAAACCTTACCTCCCTCCTCACACCTCTCTTTCCACTTTCACTTTTGAGTTTTTCCAAGAGTTCACTGGTGCAAACGCTGATTGCTAGTTTATGTCAAATCCCCCAATGCAGCCCTCCTGCCCTCTTTTTTCACTTTCAGGAAAGCACCAGGTGCCAATTTCTGCCACCAAGTCCACCATTAGTCCACGCAGCACCCAGAGCTTTAGGCCATTCAGAGTCGCGTCCCACCCTGCACAAATACACTGTTAGCCCTTATGGTACCTAGTGGAACTCGTGGGCATAATAAGAAGTGGTATCAGCTGCAAAGGGACTACGGTTGGCACTCTAGGAACAGGCAGGCTCTCTTGAGGAAGAGAAACAGGAGAATTCCACATCAGTCAGCCACTGGGAAATTAGTGTAAGGACGGGGCGAGATGTTTTGGAAAAAATGACACCAGTGGATAGAATCTGCTTTGGTTTTTTGTACATCTGATTACTGCGCTTTGGATGATAATGGTACTCATTTACAGGTGTGGGTAAAGCGCAATCGCTAAGTAGCAGACACACACACACGTGTGCAAGTATGGAAAGGTCACACCTTTGTAATGGCTAGAAAATGTACAGCAAATCACGAAGTGCGACCACCGAGCAGGTCCAACGCACACTTTCAATGATGTAGCTTCATCAAAGTACGGGCGTGATTTAACATTAGTGGGTCCTGAATGTCTCCGATGATCTGCGTTAAAATGTTGTTGTGTGATATACTTATGTACTTGGCAGGGCTCTGATTAACAATCAAATCGATTCTTGATTCAGCGACTAAACCAGGCCTGAACGGAGATGTGTGTCCAGACTGTCATAATAACTTTAAGCACACGCAGAGTAATATAAAGCACCGGTCTGATTTTTCTGAACGTGTCTGTCTGTCCTGGGGTGTTTACTGCTCAGACTGTGCAGTTCAATTCGGTGGTGGTGGTGGCGGTGGATCTGACAATAATACCTGTGAACGTCTTATGAGGCCCTCCAGCTGAGCACACAGTTGCAGGTGTTCGATTGTCCAACGTGTTTTATATCTATGCATGCCCTCGTGCCAATTCAAATGTATACCCAGACTCACACGTGCATGTGCATGTACCAGTATGCCTAGGGTGCTCACCAGCATAAGCACACGTACGTCCACACACACTCACAATCCCTAATCTCTCCAGTGTACACGTCTGCCCGTCCATTCTCTGCACTCAGACAGCATGGGCACTCTGGCACCACGTGCCAGCCACATATTTCAAGATGATTCTCTGTTGCCCTGACCAGCGTATGTGTGGAGTGAAAGGACAAACCACGAGCAGGCGCCTTGTGTGAAAGGTTCAGGCCTCGAGTGAGCAGCGCCACTTCCCAGCTGTTTACTCGGCTGGGCGCTTCTTGCTGAAAAGCAGTGACAGGCACTGCCAAGTGAACAGTGCCCTCCTGTGTCTCTCGGCTAAAATCTCACGCAAAACTTCTTTCCGTGCTGCTCTGTTGAGGTGGGCTTTTCGGGGACTCTTACGACACAGGTGACAAGTCACAGGGTGGCGCACACAGAATGGTTTCCTGCCCTTGAAGCCTTCTCTCGGTGTTTCTACGTCTGAACATCAGAAGCCCCTCCTAGCAGGAGAACTGATCGCTGTGTACTTTCATTTAGGTTAAATATTTTTATCCTAATTTATGAATGGTGCTTCTGTTTAGGAAGAACGATCGCCTTTGTGATTTTTATCTGTAGAGGTTTGGTCTTCGCTTTACTGTTAAAAGTGCGTCACTCACCGCAGACACAAGGAACGTTCCCTACTGCCGAAAGTCACCCCCAGTAAGACAGAAAGGCGAAGAGCCGCTCCAAACGCGGCCTAAATCCGTGGTTTTGCACTGCTCTAGCAGGACGTCCGTCCACAGCCTGACCGAAGTACGAGGGCCTGACGCCCGATCTCGCTCCTGAATGTTACGTGTAGAGAGACGCAGGCTAAAAGGTCACCGCAGGATTGATCTTTAAACGACTTTTTACACGTCTGTGCCACACCACCGCCATCAGCTCGTACTCTGGGAATGACACGAGCAGCAGTGGCGCAGCCTCTCGACAAGCCCTAACCTCACAGGGCGTTCATTTTACTGGACGTGTCAATAAACACAAAACGCCGCCACCGTCGTGAGCTGGCAAGGCCTTCTGCCTACCTACCTGCCTGCCTGCCACCCTGGGATCTCATTAACTTTAACAGCAGACGGTTACAGACGTCAACATGTTCGCATATAACGGCAGTGCTTCTCTTAATTCAGTCGTACCCCTCCTCATACCGACGTCTGCTTGTTGTTGGAAGACGAATCGTGTGACGGTGCCATTTGCTATTTAATATTCTTCTTTTGTCACCATGGCAATCAAAGGAATTAATTAGCCATCTTGAATTAATAACTGCCTTTTAGGCAAACCAGCAATTAAACACTTGGCCCCTTAAGTTAATTAAACATTTTCTTGTGTTAAAATCTGCTTCTTGATGACTGATTAAATAATTAATACCCTTGTTTAATGGACGATGCATAAAACGCAGTGCATTACTTTAGTAATTAGCAGTCAACTAATGGATGTTTCTCCTATAATTCAATCATTCAATTAATGGACGGTTCATTGAGTTAATTACCTTTATTGTGACATTTGTGTAGTAGGATCCAGTTACTTTAATTATTTGGACAATTTGTAAGTGAACTGTAACTCATTAGCGGTTACCCCGTGTATAGTAGTACCGACGTCAGTGATTCTCGTTAACGCCGTCACTTTTGTCCCTGACTTTGCTGACCGCCGATTCCATCAATGGGCACCTCGGTTCTCTTTGACCGGAAGGACGTATCGCATCAGAGAAGCCAAGTATGGAAAACAAGAAGGCGGCTGTAACGAGTCCCAGGGGTCTGTCTGCACTCACGTCCTCAGGTAATTTGGGTTAATGAATCATCTTCTATCGTTTAATGGTGAGCAACGGGGCTGCTTGTACCCCCTAACCCTACAGCCCCAGCCCGCTTTGGGGGCTCCCTGCCTTTGCTGCCGCAGATTTGTCTTGAGCTTCTTCTCCATTGCTTCATTCGCGTGGCAGACAAGTTATTTGCACTAACTGGGGCTCCGTCACCTAAAACCTAAAGTGCGCTTTCCACAAAGGTGTACACCTTGAATTGAAATAGCAGTGCGCTGGCCTGGCACGTGTGTGTGTGAGTGCGTGAGTGTGCGTGTGAGTGTGTGTGTGTGTGTGTGTGCGTGAGTGTGCGTGTGAGTGTGTGTGCGTGTGTGTGAGTATGAGTGTGTGTGTGTCCTTCCGCCTTAATTCCTTTTTGTTGATTTCGTTTTGCTCTTATTGGATGGCATTTGTATTTAAATTCTAATCCCACTTGAAGAGCTAGATGCTGTTATTCAAAATGTGCCTTTGCCAACAAAATCAAATGTATTTCTGACCATTAATGTTGGGGGGGGTTTATGGATATGTATAAATATGGATTTGTTCTCACGTGGGATACAGTCTGCTGTTCATATTTACTGTTTACTCCAAATCTGCTGTAAGGGTGGAAACACCTCAACGGCGCACAGCGGGCCATTTGGGCTTCTTGACCTCCAATGCTGGACGACTCTTCCCATCACGTTAAATATTTTTGGTGAGATTTATGACCCGAGTTGAGAGTAACTGATTGGCGGACCCCCGACTTTATTTTTTTTTTTTGGATTGTACGATGGTGGGGCCAGATAAAGACGACGCACCGTATTCTGTATTTGATAGAGCAGCATGTAATAAAGTGGCCCATTAGGCAAACGTGAAACCAACGACTACAAAGGAGAAACCCCAACTGGGCCCGACTGGAGACACTTTCACTTTCTAGACTTGGGTTGGGGGGGGGGGATCTTAAGAGTTTACTTTTAAAAGCTTCATACAGCCCTCCGATTTACCAGTCAAATACTGCAATGTGGTTCACGTTAAAATATAAGAAAATGTGCGTCTTTCTGGAAACTCTGTGCCAATCCGCTGTCACGTTCCGCTTCTTATCTGCCTGACAGGACTCCTCAGATTACCAAAGTTACCCAACATGGCCGCCTCCTTCGGTGGGCGTCTAAGCGTCGCTCGTCTCTGTGTCTGCAGGCGCAGGTTTGGTTTTTATCTCCGCTCAGTCCGGTTCACAAATGCCAAAACACTGTAATGTTGAAGTTATGCCTATTGTGCAATTTCTGTGTGTTTTATTTAGGTCATTGTGAATATGTTTAAAAATGATGTTGACTTTAAGGTTAAAAATATATATATATATATATATATTGGGGAAAAAATGAAACTTTAAAAATAAACTTGCATTCACAAAGAAGGCACCATCCTCCTTTCTTTTGTCTCTCTGTGTCCGTTAGTCGCCGGTTTTATGTTTTCCGTTCTCCTCTTCGTCCATCTTTCCGATTGCTGCCTTTCGTCGATGTCCTGCCACCCTCAACTGGTTATTCCATCAGAAGTTCGACCTCGCAGTCTGTTGGGCTAAGGTGATCACCCAAAACTGGGAAACTCGACAAACACAACCCACCGAGTCTCGCTGAGATCTGAGCTCGTATGAGTCGGTGTGTTCATGGGTACAGACGTGCGTCACTCGGCCGAACATCACAAGTGAGAGGCGAGCGTTCAGTCCATTTGTCACTCGACTGGTTGGCTCACTCCACTCCACGACGCTCTTTTATTTTTAATGTGTAAAAAGCAGACTTTTGAGAGTCTTCCATTTTCACTTCAGGTCCACATCACCTTGGCGCTTTTAACCCCTGAACACTGAGACTTTTGAAAATGAGCTGCAAAGTCCTAAAGATGCCAGCTTGGCGTTTCAGTGCGGACGGGTGAAAACGTACAGCGTTGAAAATGCAGACTCCAGTCATGCTGTGATGTATGTGTGTTTGGTACGTAACCCTCAGCCTAACTGGACTGTATTTACATTGTTCTAATGTGTGTTGCATGATGGCTTCTGCTAAATCTACAGTGGGTATGGAAAAGAATCCCCCCCCTTCGAAATATTCCCATTTTTGTTTGCTTTACAGCCTTAAATGTAAACACACAAACTGATATTTTTTCCAGCTTTACTTACTCAATGTCAACTCTCAAACATCCAAGTGAAAGACATCACAGCTACAGTTCAGAAGAATTAAAAAATCAAAAACAAGAAATCCTGAGATTAACAAAGGACCCCCACTCCTAAACTCCATCAGGTGTCAGTGCCCACCATTTCCATTGTGGCTACTGGCTGTGATCAGTTGTACTGCGGGTGATTAGTGAAGCTGTTCCTGGACCATTCATTCCCTTCCTTGGTAGAGCAACTGACAGCACACATCTGACTATGGGTGGCAGGCCACTTTCAGAAGATCTCAGGGATAGAGTTGTGGAGATGGAGACACAAACATCTCAAAGGCTTTATCAATGCCAAGTAGCTCAGTAAAGTCCATCATAAAGAAGTGTTTGGTACTACTAGGACCATCCAAACTGGATGGAATAGCAAGGAGGAAACTGGTAAGAGAGGCTACCAAGAGGCCAATGGCCACTTTGAAGGAGTTACAGGATTTGATGGCACAGAGTGGTCATTGTGTGCATGTGACAACAATTTCACAAGTGCTCCACAATGGTGGCTTGTTCAGGAGGGTCGCACTTCTCAAGAAAGGCCACATTAAGGCTCATGTGAGCTTTGCCACCTTGAAGATTCTGATGCCAAGTGGAAAAAAGGTCTTATGGTTAGAGGAGACCAAAATCAAACTATGTGGCCTCAATGCCAAACGGTACACCAATGCGGTTCACCATCCACAACACACCATACTTACAGTAAAGCATGGAGGGGGCAGCATCCTGTTGTGGGGGGCTTGGGGCTCTCATTAGGGTAGAAGAAAAAAATGGATGGGGCAAAATATCATCAAATTTGTGAGGGAAACCTGCTACCCTCTGCCAGAAAGTTGAAGATGGGCAGAATGTTCACCTTTCAACACGACAACGACCCGAAGCACACAGCAAAACTGACAAATGAAGGAGACAAATGTGAATGTCCTGGTGAGTCAGAGTCCAGAGCTAAATCACACTGAATATCTGTGGAGAGATCTGAAGATAGCAGACCACCAATGTGACCGAACTTGAACAGTTAAACTGTAAAGAAGAGTGGGGGGCAAATATCTAGATGTGCAAAGCTGATAGGGAAGAGAGGACCCTAACCCAACAGACTCAAGGCTGTCATTAAAGCAAAAGGGGGGGTCAACAAAATGACATGGGGGGGTCCTTTATTAATCTCAGTAGGTCTTGTTTTTGATTTTTTAATTCTTCTGAACTGTAGCTGTGAGGTCTTTCACTTGGATGTTAGAGGTGGCATTGAGTAAGTAAAGCTGGGAAGAAATACGAGTTTGTGTGTTTACATTTACGGCTGTAAAGCAAAAAAAAATGGGAATATTTCGAAGGGGGGGGGGGGATTCTTTTCTATACCCACTGTATGAATATAAAAGTCAGTGTGTGTGTGTGTGTGTGTGTGTGTGTGTGTGTGTGTGTGTTCCACAGTCGCTTGCGAACGACTGGAGCGATTTTCATAACACTTGGTACACGTTTCTCATTGGTTGACTACAAATACCGTAGGGTGAAATCCACCCTCACCCACCCTCTTCTGGGTATGGGGGGGGGGGGTGGGATCTTGCGGTCTTGTATGTGTGTGATCATCCAGTTGACCACCAGAGGGTGAACTGGAGGTGACTACCAGCATTCTTTATGTCTGAGTGCCACCACCCCGCGCCCGCCTGTTGCTGTTGCCCGTTCGGAGCGCCAACTGGATGATGACAGACATACAAGACCGCATGACAAGCACATTAGGGAGTCTTCATTGTTTGTTCATTTATTTTTAAAGTTGTGTTTTTTTTTTATTATATTTTTCTCAAACAATTAAAAAAAAAAAAACAACTTTATTTTCCTCCCGGGCAACGCCGGGTATTTCAGCCAGTAAATAATAATAAAGACGGATACTCCGGTTAGAACCCAGCATGCACTGCAGCCAGCTGGGAAGCCCTTGAAGACTCAGGGTAGCAGGGCTCTTCTAAAAGACCATTTTTCGAGATGTTGACCGCGTTTCACAAACAACGTCAGATGGGGTTTCGTCTCCGCCACTGTATTCTATACGCAGGACATAAAAACACAAGTGCGTCTCCCTTTGGTTATCTGAGGACAAGTGAAGTTCGGTCTCTCTGTCTGCCTGACATTTTCCTCTTCACTTTCCCTGTACTCAGGAGGTTCGGGTAATGGAGACCCACACTAACAGTTGAAAGGTAGAACTAAAATGTAACGGGGATAAGGCCTCTTCATTTCACTGATGACAGTCATATTAGGGCCAGACACGTATCAGTGGACGAGCGGCGTGTGAATTTGGGATGGCAACTGGCAGACTGCTACTCAGTGATATACTGAGCAACACGACGACAGCTGGAGACCTTCAAAATATTAATGAACTGTAATACGCATACAGACGTGACGGCCGCATGAAGACGCTATAAAGTGTGCCACGCTTACCCCATCAGGCTGCACCTTTAAAACACGACATTCACACGACTTGGTGCCCCCAAAGGTGAGCTTCACGTCACAGAGCAGAAAGTGAAAAGGGCCGAGGAGGTGGATTTGGGAGAAGAGGTCATTACAGGAGAGGGGTCAGGATACAAAAGAAACACACAAAGGTTGTTCATTTCATAAAAAGCAAAAGGTGTTGACCAGTCAAAGCCACACAGACACGTAAGGTTTTTATCTATTGGTCGTTGCCCTTGAGTGTTCAACAAGGCGCCTATGAATAAAAATAAAAATGTAAGGAATAGACAAAGATTACCAAGATCCTTGCAGACAGAAAAATCCAGAAACTCCAGTAAATAATCAAGTCAAGTCAAGTTGGGGAGCCTGCACTGGTACAGCGCGTCGCCGCACCCACCACACGACGAAACAACTCAGGATCCCGGTTGGCAACGCACCAGGCAGACAGGCGGTCCAGTCCTACCCTCCGGAAATGACCCTCTCTCTGCCACAGGCAGGTGTTATGTGGGCGACCCCTTGGCCTGGTCCAGCCACTCGGGTCCCCAACAATGAGGGTCTTACGAGCAGGATCACCCTCTGGGAAACACGCCACATGGCCGTAGTGCCGTAACTGACGCTCCCTCACAATGCAGGACTCCATGAGCAACACAAAGTCAAACCAGCGGGACCCAAGGATTCTCCGAGGAGACACATATGAAGGAGTCCAGTCTTCATCTCAGGTCACTGGATGGCATCCATGTCTCAGAAACAGGAAGCACCAGGACTCTAAAGACTTGGACCTTCGTCCTTTTACATAGATATCAGGAGCGCCACACACCCCTTTCCAGTGACCTCACGACCCCCCATGCTCTCCCAGTCCGTCTACTGACTTCATAGGAAGAGTCACCAGAGACATGAATGTCACCGCCGAGGTAAGTAAACCTCTCGATGACGAGGTCGACACTCTCTCCGCAGACAGACACACTGCTGATGGCCGTGCCCAAGAGGTCATTAAAGGCCTGGATGTTGGTTTTTATCAGGACACTCACAAGCCCAGACACTCAGACCCCTCACTCAGTCTCTCGAGACCCCTGGTCAGAGCCTCCATTGACTCCGTGAAGATCACAGCGTCGTCAGCAAAGTCAAGATCAGTGAATCTCTCTTCACCAACAGATGCCCTCCAGCCGCTGGACCCCCACGACCCTGCCCACCACCCAGTCCATGCCAGCACTGAAGAGAGTAGAAGCAGAACACACCGCTGATGGACCCCAGAATCAACTGTGCTGCCTCCACTCTACACAGCAGTCCCAGTACCAGTGGACTGGCCGGCCAGGATATCCAGCAACCTCGAGGGGATCCTGGTGAACCCTCAGGATGTAAATGTAAAGGGGGGCACAATGCTAGAGCAAAGCTTAGGGGGTCTGAACAGTTGGTGTTACCAAGCAAAACAAGTAGTTGGCACATAAATGGTGGGCCTGTGAGTAGAACTGCGACAGTAAGCTGAGAGGCTGTGCCCGGAGACTAACTGAAGTGGTGTACTACACTGAGCAGGACCTTTACAAATACTCCCATAATGCAGCATTCTGAAGCTCGGCCTCCTGCTAATAGACGACACGTCTCCGGGGGGGCTGTCTGTGTTTTCCCTCTGAACATGGGGGGGGGGATTCCACATCGTGTGCCAGGTGAGTAAACCTCCTCTAAAATCGACAAGGTGGACTGACTGTATCGTAGGCAAAGTGTGCCTGGCAAGCGAGGGTCGGCACTTGGCCCCTTCCTAGCGTAGCGGCGTAGATCGAGACTGCAATGAACCTTCGGTTTGACGAGTAATAAAAGATGTTTCTTTTTATTTTTTTTAATATCTCTAACGTTGCTGCGTTCTACAGTCACTTCAAATGAAACATGTTTGTTCTAAAATATTAAAACATAACCTACTGAAAATGGCAAGAGAAAGATATGGAAGAAGAAGGTCCGCTGTGGCAACCCGTAACGGGAGCAGCCGAGAGAAGAAGAAGAAGATTGAAAATGGCAAGGGTTAACCCTTTCAGCCCTGTTACCAGTACATAACTATGCGGCCATTTTTGTAAAGCGCAGGTACGTTTGCAGCCGCTGGTCCTGGGCGTGTGACTATTAGTGCAGACTGGCATACATTCCACGAAAAACACAGAAGTGAAAATGGACGCTGCCGGACTGTGCGCACCACTTTCGATTTTATTTCCTGAAGAACACTGAAGTATTGTATAATAGCAGTGATCTTTTTTTTTCCTTTTCATATTTGAGCTTCCTAGACACCACAAAGGCAGAACATCTCACAAAATAATTTTTCCATAAAAACAGAAAATCCAGGGCCGAAAGGGTTAATAACATACAACATTTAAATTTCAGCATTTATAATCATCGTGCTTTTTTTTTTTCTATCAATAAAAGGATTGTTTTTAGCTTACCTCAGGTTGCTGTGCCCACAGTTCCGCCACTGTTTAAAGTACACTGCCACGTTACGTACCGCACAACTGCGAGATGAGATGAGACTACACAAGGCAGACCGTAAAGAGCGCTGCTGTCTGCTGAAGAGGCCAGGCGTTAATAGCGACCCTCACTGCAATGATTACGGCTTCAGCCCCCGCTGCTGTTTTTGTCAACGAAACGCAAAGGAAAATATAAAGTAAAAAAACTGGTTATAAAGGTAATCGACCAGCACAGATAATTAGAAGGAAAGCAAAGTCAAGTTGAGTTGGGGAGCCTGCACTGGTACACTGGACGAAACAGCTCGGGGTCCAGGCCGGTCCAGTCCCACCCTCTATCTGCCACAGCCAGGTGTTATGTGGGCGACCCCTTGGCCTGGTCCAGCCTCTCGGGTCCCCAACAGAGCTGGACCACCCTCGGGTAATCACGCCACACGGCCTTGGTGCCGTAACTGACACTCCCTCACACTGCAGGTCATGTGCCTCATTCGGGACTCCGTGAGCGACACAAAGTCAAACCAACGGCACCCAAGGATCCTCCAAAGAGACACAAATGAAGGTCATGAGTTCATCAAGAACACGGGGACACCGTTGGTAAATTTCACACAAACATTCGGAAGTTTTTCTTTACACAAAGAACGAAAGACACTTGGAATAAGCGACCAAGTAGTGTGGTAGACAGTAAGACGTTGGGGACTTTCAAAACTCAACTTGATGTTAATAAGTGGATAGGACTGGTGGGCTTGTTGGGCTGAATGGCCTGTCCTCGTCCAGAGTGTTCTAATGAAGGAGTCCAGTCTTCGTCTCAGGTCACTGAGATTTGGACCTTTGTCCTTTTGCTGAGAGATCAGGAGCGCCACACACCCCTTTCCAATGACCTCATGACCCCCACAATGTGACTTCATAGGAAGAGTCACCTGAGACATGAATGTCACTGCTGAGGTAAGTAAACCTCTCAATGATGAGGTCGGCACTCTCTCCGCAGACAGACACACTGATGAGAGGAGGTCATTAAAGGCCTGGCTCTTGGTTTTTATCAGGACCCTCGCAAGCCCAGACACTCAGACTCTCAAGTGTCCCAATCAGAGCCTCCATTGGCTCCACGAAGATCACAGCATCATCAGCCAAGTCAGGATCTGTGAACCTCTCTTCACCAACAGATGCCCCCCAGCCAGTGGACCTTACGACCCTGCCCACCACACAGTCCATATAAAGCCCACTGTCATTTTTGATATACGTCATGACAATATTTGTATATATCACTATAGGTATAAAATCCAACATCTGTCTGTCTGTCTGTCTGTCCGCTTTTCACGAGAGAACTACTTAACAGATTTAGATCAGGTTTTATTTCTAAAATTTGCTTGAACATTCCGGCTGATTCTGCGACTTCTCTCATCGCACTAAGAATCAGAGTTCGCTTGCAGGAGTGAGATATTTGCGCTAATCCGAGACAGAGGCTGTTTCCTTAAGAGGCACTATCCATCCATCCATCCATTTTCCAACCCGCTGAATCCGAACACAGGAGCCAATCCCAGCCAACACAGGGCACAAGGCAGGAACCAATCCCAGGCAGGGTGCCAACCCACTGCAGGACACACACAAACACACCCACACACCAAGCACACCCGACGGCCAATTTAGAATCGCCAATCCACCTAACCTGCATGTCTTTGGACTGTGGGAGGAAACCGGAGCGCCCGGAGGAAACCCACGCAGACACGGGGAGAACATGCAAACTCCACGCAGGGAGGACCCGGGAAGCGAACCCAGGTCCCCCAGATCTCCCAACTGCGAGGCAGCAGCGCTACCCACTGCGCCACCGTGCCGCCCCTTAAGAGGCACTAGCTCTTTGGAAATATGTTGTTTTGAAATTGTGGCACTTTAAGTAACCAGAAACTATATAGATATAATGTAAAAGGCGATATCCCTCCCATAGTGATACGGCGGTAAAAATCATCCATCCATCCATTATCTAACCCGCTGAATCCGAACACAGGGTCACAGGGGTTTGCTGGAGCCAATCCCAGCCAACACAGGGCACAAGGCAGGAACCAATCCCGGGCAGGGTGCCAACCCACCGCAGTGGTAAAAATCACATAAGAGAAAAATAACTTTGCTTTCTTTACTGACGATTTACACGGCATTACAGACGGGAAGCCTATGACAAACTTTATCAAGGTGGGATCTTGATCTATGCAGTCTGCCATCTTTTGTCCGCTGCGCCAGGAAGGCTTTTCAGGACAAATGACAGTGTCGGCTTCAAGTGTCTTGGCAGCAGTCCCAGCCTTATATACTGGTTTCTCCACATGAAGGTCCCCACGTCAGCAAATAATCCATTTCCAAACAACAAAAGAAGATTTTGTGCTGACAGAGGACAGGTGTATACTATTCTGTCTTTAGGCTGACTATACGTTCCTCCAGCTGTCTTTGTCTATCTTGTCCTGTGTTTGGCTCGGCAATTCTAAATGCTGAGCCCCTTTGTACTAACTTTAACCTGCACGTGTGAATGAATTTATAAAATAATTTCTTGTACAGAGCACAGTGACATTAAACTTTCATTCGTGTTACAGAGGCTGCGTGACGTCAGGAGTGGGGACCCTCATCGCTGTCCTGTTTCACTAATATGTGGGTGAAGCCGCGGGGGATGGCTAGTCTATTATACAGTTAGATAATTATATTAAACAGATTGAATTGGACGTCTTAATAATTAATTGCATGTAAGCTCTCTTTTAAATAGTCCACACTGCTGTCTTTTCACCATTGAGATATTAAAAAGACCAAAACGTGTTGTTATGGGGTATCGGCCGGTGACACACACAGACTTCTTATAACAATGGCCAAGCGCGCTCAGCCTGGCCTCTGTCTCTTCCCATGATGCACGTTCTCCCTCTCCCAGGGGTTTGTATTCTCCATGTCATTTGATTTCCTTCTGCCTCACTAATGTTAGGTCATTTGGCACCTAGGCTGGCCCAGTCTGAGTGGGCGCAAGTGTGCCTTTTGATAGACTGCCATCCCATCCAGAGTGCCAGTGTGGGCTTTGGCTGGCTGGCTGCCTCGTGGAATGGTTTAATGGCTAGCTCATCCTCTGTACTACAATTTGCTGCCACTCCTAGAAGTGGCAGGCAGATAATTTACACCTTCACTCCGCAGACCGCAAGATTTTTGTTTAAGCAGAACGTGGACTTTATCTGAACCCCCAGAAAACCACAAGTCCCCCGATCCTCGTCTTCACCAGCGACTGGGCCTCACTGTTTCCTGTCCTTCCCTGCAGCGGTAAGAAACAACACCAGGCTGAAAGCGACAAGACAATATGAGCACAATAAGCCAAAAAATATTACAAATAAAAAATGTGGAATCTCTAATGTGTCTTTATGTGCACCAGTTTGGGGGACACTCGTCCTGAAACTGCTAATGACTCTTCCAGTGGGCTGACCGTTTCTACGCCCAGTAAGGACCACTTGACATTTATGTTATGAGGGGCCTGAGAATTGTAAGCCGTAGACTTCATATCTGATACCGCGCTGGGGCAGCAGTCGTCACTTGAACTCGAGTGTTATGTGACAAACATGCAAGTGGCGCAAACTAAACACCAAACACCTGACTTGCAGTTAAATGTTGTAGTTTGACAACTTTAAAAAAAAAAATATATATATATATATATATATATCATAAAAAGAGTGGAAAAGCAGTCAGTCCAACCTGCTATATCCTAACTACAGGGTCATGGGGTCTGCTGGAGCCAATCCCAGCCAACACAGGGCACAAGGGAGGAACAAACCCCGGGCAGGGTGCCAGCCCACCACAGGGCACACACCCACACCCACACACACCAAGCACAATTTAGGATCTAACCTGCATGACTTTGGACTGTGGGAGGAAACCCACGCAGACACGGGGAGAACATGCAAACTCCACACAGGGAGGACCTGGGAAGTGAACCTCAGGTCTCCTTACTGTGAGGCAGCAGCGCTACCCACTGTGCCACCATGCTGCCCTAGTGGAAAAGCAACCAAAAAAAAAAAAAAAGACTTCAGACCTGCGCTGGCGGACGCCGTGGACTTTGGCTTATCTCTGAAAAAAATGAGGCAGCATGGAAGCCAGCGATAAGTTACTCTTGTGCCCCGAACTAGTGAAAAACACGCCATTCTTCACTGATAAGACCCCAAGACCCCCGTAAGTGCCTGCATCACAGCTTCAGCACGCCAGCCCATTGGGTTTTGTTGCTTTTTGTTTTTAAATATTATTGGCTGCACATCAGTACAAAATGTACTCGTTTGTACCTCCGCACAACGCATAAACACGTGAGCCCTCTGCTTTTCCAAAGGCCATAAGGAGACAAGGCCCTTTAGTAATCTGAAAGTCACACAGACATAAGACAAGAAGGGAATTTGATAAATTAAGTTTCTCTCACCTGAGAAATGGAAATGAAGTCATTTAGGTTAAAAGCTCCACTGCTGCGCTCTGTTTCTGCTGGCATGTCAGACCATCCTGATGCTGGAAGGGTGGCTATGAGTGGCAAAGTGCAGACCCCACAAGAGCACACCTCAACACTGGGGAAGACAAAAATCATATAATGAAATTATTATTATTATCAGGAGTAGTAGTGTTACATAACACTCTCAAGCCCACTGGCAGCATGTGTTTGGCTCACCACGGTGCCCTGCTGGGTGGCACTCTGGGTTGCTTCCTGCCTTGCACCTGCTGCTACCCGGAGAGGCCGTGTGCCCGGATACAGTGAACTGTACAAAGCTACGACAGATAATGC
Organism: Erpetoichthys calabaricus; assembly: GCF_900747795.2. Taxonomy (NCBI): domain Eukaryota; kingdom Metazoa; phylum Chordata; class Cladistia; order Polypteriformes; family Polypteridae; genus Erpetoichthys; species Erpetoichthys calabaricus. The sequence continues at coordinate 96,372,815 of NC_041410.2, read as the reverse complement.
ACTGAAGGATAGTCCTCCTCCTGAGCGTCGTATTTCATGACCTCATTTAAAAATGAACATTCTGGTAATTTACAGTAAATTCAAGATTGTTACACAAAAAACTCTCTATGGTTGACTTAGGTGATGTGTATAAAAGTCAAGTCAATTTTATTTATAGAGCACATTTAAAAGAAGAGAAGTTGACCAAAGTGATTTACAGCATCCATAAATACACCTGAACATAAACATATACAGGAAATCAATCTCTCTATTATTATATAAAAAAATATCCTGCAACGAGACATTAAGGAAGAGACTTGGTCAAATCCCGCGAGACTTGGGCCATGAGATGTTTTCAAGTCCCGCCCTCCTCTCAGCCACGCCCACGGCCCTCTCACCTCTCATTGGTGTGAATGATTTCGTCAGACTCCGTTCCTGTGCTCACAGCTCTTATACATTTTTTGTTTTCCTCACTTCGAGTTCCTAATTAAAGAAGACGTATTATGTCCAAATCTTATGGGCTGAAGAAATGAGTACACGGGCAATGCTAGCACCGAGAAACGATGAAGTCAAATGAATGAACACGAAAACTGTTGATCGGTTACACAGCAAATTGGTGAAATGCGTATCAATAGACTGTGGTGAAACAGTTGGTGGTGATGGTGCAGAAGATGAAAACATCAACTTACAATATCACCAATCATCTTCAGGGGATAACATTGGACAACAAAGGAGATCTCGAAATGCCAGTCGTATTAAAATATTTACAGTTTAGCTTTGAAAAAGACAATTAACAAATCACAGAGTCAAACATTCAAAAAAGTCAGTTCATTTATTAGAGAGAAAGAAATTAAATTCACTCACGGGCAGCTATACGTGGCGTTGTCACGATGAAAGTCCAAACACGGAATCACAATTCAATGCTATATTGACGAAAATTGAATTAAAAAAATTGATTTTACTGAGATTCTAAATTGTCCCTGGTGTGTGCCCTGAGGTGGGCTGGCACCCTGCCCGGTGGTTTGTTTCCTGCCTTGTGCCCTCTGTTGGCTGGGATTGGCTCCAGCAGACCCATGTGACCCTGTAGTTAGGATATAGCGGGTTGGATAATGGATGGATTTTACTGAAGTTTTACAGTAAAAGTGTAAGTTTAAAAAGTATTTGTGTGTTAATTTCAAATCCAAACAGAACGAAATCGTATAACACAACAAATAACTCTAACGCAACATGAAACATCATTTTCTTTCAAATTATTACTCTTACTCTTTTTAATGTGGTTAATTACTCGCTGTAATGTAAAATCGTTAGTTCTGTTATACATATAGAACAACTCCCAGTTCTGTTTAAATTGTACGTCTGCTTCCCCATACACAAGTGACAGAACTGCAAAGAGGCTAAAGTGCATAGTGCAGGCCCAGGGATTGGCGAGTGAAGCGAGGAGGGGGCAAAGCCCCCCGTACACCGAAAAATAATTATACACATTCTTCTTCTTCTTCTTCTTTCGGCTGCTCCCATTAAGGGTCGCCACAGCGGATCATCTCCTTCCATCTCTTTCTGTTCTGTCACCCATCACCTGCATGTCCTCTCATATCACACACATACAAGTTTAAAAAGCGAATGCCCAACGCTCTGCTTTCAGGCAGGATTTACAAGGGACCAAAACTGGTGCACACCTAATATAAAAGGCAGACTACCAGTCCTTAGGGGCAGCTACTGCAAAAGCTCAAGTGTAATAAAATAATCCTCTTTAATAAAATCCCTGTGTGCGTCCAGCTGTCCGTGTGTGTGTGTCTTCTGGTGAAGTGCGCATGCGCGGGGCACGGTGCGACATGCGATATTACTGTCAGAGAAAGTTACAGGCGTTTTACGGAAATACAAACCAGTATGACTGCGAGAGGAAATTAAAGGTACACAATACAGTGACTCATATTACAGCCACATACAAGCCGGTATTACCGTCAGAGGAGATTAAAGGCATATTACCGACGCACACGCCTGTATTACCGCCAGAGAAAATTAAAGGTATATTACGGACGTACAAGCCAGTATTACTGTCACAGAAAATTAAAGACACACAATACACAGTGGCAGCCCATGAAGAACGGTCAGCTCAGCAAGTAAACATCAACAAAAGAAAGGCTGAAAGACAAAGAAAAATACGACCAACAAAAAGAATGAGGTCAAAGTCCCATGCCATTTAATATCGACTGGTCCTACTAATGTTTATGCACTACTGTTCTAGCAGCCGTTATTGCAACGGGCTAAATGACTAGTAAATACAATAATTCTTTGCATTTATATAGCGCTTTTTCTCACTGCTCAAAGCGCTCAGCACTTGCAGGTTAAGGGCCTAACGGAGCAGAGTCCCTATTGGCATTTACGTCCTGATTGCCAGTGCAGAGCCACCACTCCGCCCAGGTAGAAGTCAGCAGACCGATGACGTCTGGTCAGAGGAGCTCCCATCACTGCACTTGTGATCGTTTGTCCAACACAGTCCTCTGTCTTGGCAGAGAGAGTATACTCGGGACACTCCGTCTGTAGCTCCTGTTATGAACATCGGCATTCGTGTCGTGGAAATTATGATGCACAGCAAGTGGAAAACTTGGATTGCGTTGTTTTTGAAATGAAGCTTCTATTACTGCACACGAGTAAATACGCCGAGAGGTCTCAATGAGTTCTGTCAGCACTGAGCTTCTTTACCGTGGACAGCAGATGTCACAGTAAGTCATAGAGTTGTGCTGCGTCTCATTTTCTTTTTAATTCTTGATTTATTATAAACTACCAGCAGTGGAAATGAAATCAAGGCATCGTTCCAATGCTGTGTTGCGTCTTCTTGTGAAAATAATGATTGAGATCAAAATGGAAAATCGGGTGCCAGGCTTTTCAGCTGCCCGTGTGGAGCTGGCATGTTCTGACCCCGCGTCTTCGGGGATTTTAAAACATCATGAGAATGCCGGCTTAGCTGCCGACTCTGAACTGAATGTGTGACAGACTTCTGTACCATCCAGGGTTGACTAATTCCCCAAACCCGGCGCTGCCGAGATTACCTTCAGCTCTCCTTCTACCAGACCTGTAATTTCGAGCTGCACAACAGTACATCGATTAGGACCACCATCTCAGAGGCCCCTGGTTTGGCCCTTTTGGGTTTGGAGTTTGCAGGCGCTTCCTTCAAGTCTTCATCAGGCTCTTTCTTGTGTGTGTGTGTGTGTGTGGTCTGTGATTGACCGGAATCTCATCCAAAGGTGGTCCCTGCATTGCAAGCACAAGCGGGAGAAGCTCCGTGACCCACTTAAATACAGAATAGAAAATGCAGAACAATACAATTGGAACATTTGGTCACAAATTTGAATCCTCCCAGCCAGAGAGCACCATGTTTCTCACCTGAGTGAGCGGAGATCTCGTTAGTTACGCTGGTGCTTTCTGATTCAGGGGCAGCAGGACAACACAAATGAAATGAATGAATGGTCACTCACCCTCCTCGGCCTCCTGCTATGGCACTTGGTGCCACTGTTCTACTCCAAAGCTGCTTTCCTACCCATGGAAAGGCAACCTAAGATACTGGGAGCCTCTGAATCGATGGAAGGGAAGACTCTGTCGTCAGATAAGACGGCCCAGCAAAGACTCTGCTGTAGGATGCTCAAGAAAGGGTGGGCGTCCAGTGGGCACCAGGACTTTGAAGGGGTCTGAATCTGACTTTGTTAAAACTGACCAGAGGTTTGCTTTCTACATTGGTGCTGCTGACTGAGTTTTTTTGTTTTCTTAATAATAATAATAAATGTTATTTATATAGCGCCTTTCCCATGCTCAAGGCTTCTCCTCCATTGTCAACTCCCCATTTTTACTTAATGGACACTTCATTAAAGATACTGTGAGGTTCCGTTTATCTCAGTTAGTTTCTACCCACTTCGTTTTCCTGCCTGTGTCTTTATGTGCATACAGGGCTGCACATAAACAGTACGTCGTTGGTAAAGTTTAGAATTCAATTTACTTTACTTGTGTATTTGTTCCAGCGTTCTGAGCCTGCACTCGGTGCAAAATACACTGAAATGAATGAAGACGTGAAGCCAAGAGTTGTGGGTCCCTGAGTGCTTCCATGCCGGTGACAAATCCCCCAGTAATGCACCCAGGACTTTGTGGAATCTGTGCCCTGAACAATGTGGGCATCAATTATAAAAAGTAGATGCAGCTTATATATTTACATGGAAGGAACTGTACCATAGCTTTGTATTTGCATGGCACATTTGTTTCCTTGGAAAGCACAATATACTGTAAAACCAGAAGGCGGCCAGTTCGATGCCCATGCCCGACTCAGTGTGTGCCCATGAGAGAATCATTTAGCCAGCCATGTCCTTCCTGTTGTCAGATCATTACGTTGTCTTCCTGTAGCTGCAAGAATTACGTTTCAAATCCTTGATGCTTGCCTACAGAGTACTCAGTGGGTCTATGGTGTATGTGTAGGTGGCACCGGTGCGGCCCTCTGCCCTTCCTCACCCACTCTGGGCTGCTGATGAACTGCGCCTGGTGATGTCACCTCTGCCTGGCATCAAATCGCAATCCTGACTCTCTCCACTCCAACTGCGGACTCCCTCAAAGTGTTTAAGCAGCGACTCTCTTGTTCTTTCTAATTGTTAATGGCATCGATTGGTCTTTGTTAAAAGGAGGAGGAGGAACTCACTTGCATTTTGCTTTGAGCTCTTCACCTCAATTTTGTCTCCTTGTTCTCAAACCCCCCCAATCATGTTGGCCTCTTTTGTACACCACGTTAGATAAATGCGTCTGCTATTTGAATATTGTAAGTGTACGTGACCACTGCAATCCACGTGCGTTCTGGACACGAAGCCCCAAGACTTGTGCTGGAAGTGTCTACTGGTATACTGTGGGCACGTGAGTTTTGTAACTGAAGACCCCGCCACTGTGCTGCTTACTTCACTCTGCTCTTGGACTGGACCCCTGGGCCTAAGCTTGGCGGTCCCAGAGCACAGGGATATTCGTATCAGTCTCGTTGACAAAAACTTAATTCGTAAAGAAAGACACTTTGTCAAAGTAAGTACGGGAATAAGTGTCGCTTTTAGCACCTGCTGTGTCCGGCTCTGTCTCCGCAAGAATTGGCCTGACTAGCCCGGGGCAGACCCCCAAACTCCTAAAACACACGCACGCGCACGCACACAGCCCCCGCCCCTCCCTCCTCGGTCCCAGTGTGCGCGTTCACTTTGTAAACAGAAGCCGATGCTCGCTTTACTTACGTTACGCGTGTCCTGCCCGAGCCTCTCCCGCTCGACCGCCTGACGCACACGCCCCCTTTCTCGCTTGGCGCGCGTTTCCCTCGGAGACTCAGGCGCGCGCGCGCCACTCCGTCCTCTTCACAGTGGCCTCTAACCTCCCGAGCGATGCCGCACGCGACCCCGCGCTCTTCTCTGACACCTCAACGACGATGATTAACGGGGTCCTCTGGTTCCTCGTGGCGTGGAGTTCAGTGTGCTTCCCCTGGGATACCCAAGCTCTTGAACTGAACTACAACGATGCCGTGGAGAGCAAAGGTAGGCAGTGCGCCTTGAGGTCCGGGTCTGCATGAGCGTGTGACGGGAGTTAGTTCGTGCTTAACGGATTAATACCTTGCAAAGCCCACCTTTACAAGACCACCACGTTCATTTCAAATAAAAGATGCAAATAAAAAGAAGAAATGACATCATTTAGAAAGAGTGAGGCGACTGGAATCCCATAATTAAAGAAACGGCATTGCCGGACTTCGTGGCCAGCGTTCGTTTTATTCGCAGTAAACGCTAAGACAAAATGCCTTAATAAGAAAGGACACCGTGCATTGATCACTCTCATGTTTCTCCAGGAGTACAAGACACTCGGGTTGACGAGGACAGAAGTGGGACATTATATTTTTTTTTATAAGAACCTTAGTTTTACAAACTACAGTTGTGTTTGCCAATTTAGTATTTTTTTCATTTCAGTGTTCAACTTTGGGGCGGCATGGTGGCGCAGTGGTAGCGCTGCTGCCTCACAGTTGGGAGACCTGGGGTTCACTTCCCAGGTCCTCCCTGCATGGAGTTTGCATTTTCTCCCCGTGTCTGTGTGGGTTTCCTCTCACAGTCCAAAGACATGCTGGTTAGGTGGATTGGCGATTCTAAACTTGGCCCTAGTGTGTGCTTGGTGTGTTTGTGTGTGTCCTGTGGTGGGTTGGCACCCTGCCTGGGATTGGTTCCTGCCTTGTGCCCTGTGTTGGCTGGGATTGGCTCCAGCAGACCCCCATGACCCTGTGTTCGGATTCAGCGGGTTGGAAAATGGATGGATGGATGGATGTTCAACTTTGTGTGTTTTTACATCCCCATCCTTTCTTCACCTTAATTTCTTCACATTAATTACCCTGCACCTGAATTCTTTACAAAGAATGACCAGCTTACAATGCAGAATAAGAACAACGTGACCCGAGACCAGACGTACCTTCAGCAATTAGAAGTTTAATGGGAAAGAGGAGCTCAGCAAAAACTGAAAAGGGTTCCACGTATCCTACGTATAAAATCGTCCCTTTTCTTTATTTTATTGTATATTTTCACGTTTTGTTTGTTTTTTCCTAACCCCCCAGATAGAATGAACTTCTCGTTTGGAGCTGCTGAAGTTGACTGAAGCACCTGCTGTGTTCAGCTCGCTCTCATGTCACAAAATTGTTCGCAGCAGATTCCTGCAGAATAATAGAAATCGATCAGAGAAGTTTAAATATAAGATACCTAACTGAAGAAGGGCTTTAGTGAGAGGTGATGAGTAACATTAGTGTAACAGACTGGCATGAAAACCGGCAGCAAGTGTGGCTCCTCAATGGCAAGTGTGATGCCCACTGTTGTAAAATAAGCCCAGCCCTGTGTTTAAATTCAAAGCAAAATACATCGAAGAAAACCTGTGTGCACTTAAAATATAACATTAGTTAAACACAAAACTACTTGGATGTCAGCCCACCACCGGGCACATTCACGTAACACTGAGCAAGTTCACCGTTGCTAATCATTCTGGGAGCGTCTTTAGAGAGCGTGACGTCCACAATGAATGGAACCTTCGTTAAGAAATGATCGAGGGCCCAGGGCGCTGTAAGGTCACGCTCCTACCTACCATGCAGATGGAATTTTCATATAATCTTAAATATACCTGAAAAAGTGCCATCTTCAAGTTGGAAAAAGTACGTTTTTAATAAATCTGAAAGATATCTTACAGAATGAATAATTGTCTTGCCCCCATCCTTTCTAATTTGCACGCCATTTGATTATATTAGGGAGGAACAGTGGTTAGTGCTGCCGCCTCAGAGATGCAGTATGATGGGTTTAAAAACTGTGCCCTGTTTTGGGGTCCATGTAGAGCTGCCAATTAGCCTGAAATGGACATTTGGGAGATGTGAGGAAAAACCTGCAGCTCCATGGAGAACATATGGACTCCACAAGGGAAATAACCAGGGCACAATTCTTTTAATCGGCCCTCAATGGACATCTTTCACCAGACGTTCTCCTCTGAGAATGTGTTGGGATAAACGAATCATTCTACCCTTCAAGATTGTAAAAAGTAAACGTTAACATTATAAAAAGTTATTGTCTGTTATACCTGCATTGTTATCACTCTTTAATTTAATATTGTTTATATCAGTATGCTGCTGCTGGAGTATGGGAATTTCCCCTTGGGATTAGTAAAGTATCTATCTATTATATAATGCCTTTCCTATCTATCTATCTATCTATCGGGTAGCCTTCTGCTTGGCAGCTATCCATGGAAAAACGCATTTTGTTGTTTGGAATCAAAGATGAATCCCTGCCTTTCTTTGAACGTCTCGTTTGTCTTTACTTCTTCCATGGCGAGTTATTCACTGCCGTTTAGGAGGGCCACAGCCTGATTTTCCTGTTTGTTTCAGGTCTTGTGATGCCCCCTTTTTAAAGTTGCCAGATAAATGCCCTCCTGGCACTCGAGGCTTCCTGTGGTTGGTCTCTCATGGAGCTGGGATCGCGGCTTAGCGCCACACGTGCTCTTTTAAACCTTTGGGTTTTGCCCAAAGTCGGCCTTGGCATCCACTTTCTTCAGTTGTCAGTGCCCATGTCCCTTCAGTCCCTCAGCACGGCATCATTTTGTTTCTTTTATGAGCGTCTTTCACCAGACCTTCTCCTCTGAGAGTGTGTTGGTATAAACGTATCATTCCGCCCTCCAAGACTGTAATACTGATAACGCAGTAATGGAGATGCAGTATTTTATGTAAGGCTTGTTTTTACACGTTTATAAGTCATGTGGGTGTACATTTTAAAGTTTGGTTTGTTTATAAGTAAAAACCCTTTCTGCACGTTCCTCCCGACTGTCCTGCCCCCACACACAGAGACTGTCCTGCTTATCTCGTAAACGCAGACCTCCCTGCTGCCTCCGTGATGTCACAGGACGGCTCTGCTCTTACACTGATGTGCTTTTGGACACGACCCTCTGTGTGTGTGTGTGTGTGTGTGTGGAGGGGTTCAAGTAAACACTTGCTCTTCATTCTTTAGATAGATAGATAGATAGATAGATACTTTATTAATCCCAAGGGGAAATTCACTTTATGGTGTTCTTACACAGGCGATTCACCCGGCACTGGCTCGTCTGCCATTGTCCAGGTCACACTCCTCATTAGATTCAATAAGAGCGCAAAACCAAACACACACACACAGACAGACAGACACCCAGTGCAGTAGATGTTTGCAGGAAGCATACAGTAGAGAAGGCCTCACACAGCAGACAAACCTTCTGTCGTACGGGACGTGACTACAAGCCTTCTTTAACTCTTTTAGGACTAATTATTTTTTCCTCCTTTTGTCGTAGGGCCGAGTATTTTTCCAAAAAACTTTTACACACAAAGTAATGGTTTCACGCGTAAATCAATATAACATACTTATGTTGTCACTACGGTATTCATATTCACATACTTATTACATGTGTGTTTCTCCCATCACTCGTTGAAGTACTCGAGTGGCTGCTACTCCGTACTGTCCACCATGTCTGTGTAGTCCTTCCAGCGTCCAGCACTACGATCAGCTGATGCAGGCACCTGACTTTCGTTTTCGATCTTCAGATCACTTGTATCAAAATCAGAGTTTGATAAGTTAGAGTCCGATTCAGCAATAATATGCAAAAAAATAAAGAAAGAAATAATATGCACAGAGTGTTTTGCTTTTGCATTTGCTTCGCTCTCTCGCCTGATGTTCATTCCATTCTAGACGTTGCTTACTCTACGCTGCTCTCACACACGCAGGGTTTCATTGTCAAGTCAATGAGTCTAACCGTCCTCTGAGCAGAGAGACTACCTAGAACGTAACGGTGAGTTTGATCAACATTTACAGCTTTCTTTCGCCCCCTCTGCCCGATATCCATCCTCAACAAAAGTCGACATCCGCCCTGAAAGAGTTAAACTGTCCATATTGCCTGTGCCTGTGCCTTGGCCCAGTGTGTGTTATCAATCACTGGTGTGAAGAGGCTCTGCCATTTTCCCCAGTTCTACATTTGCCAACCCTCAGGTTGACCCCTTTGTCCCGTGTTAAGCCCTCAGCTCTCCCGTCACTCTGATGTTTTTGCAGGTCTCTTTATTTTGGCTATGATGTGTTGCCCTAAATGCCCCAGAGAAGGTTTCACCAGATCTTTTCCCCATTACTGTATCGCCCATTTGAAGGTGCAGTGTAACTCTAAATAAAATCCTCATTGTACCCAAAGGGGCTGCCCGACCACAACATGCACGTTCATCTTGAATGTTACTGCTTTCTTTTCAGATCTTCTCATGTCTTGAGACATACGTAGCTGTTCTTGCAGGCCTTAACCTCCACTTGAGATATCAGCCTTAATGTTTAGTCGATAAGAGACGGGCCCCTTTCTATGCTCTCTGCACAGCCGGCTCATTTCTTTAAAGTGCAGTGAGATTTTGTGATAAAAGGCGCTTATTGATTTGGTGCTCTGATCGGTAAGTTGGTTGGTCGTTTCTACAGCATGCAATGGTAACAATGGCCTTGGCTGTGACACGTGTGGTTAACCACAATATTCACAGGTTTACAGTTCATAAACTAAAAATTCTGACTCCTGTAAAGTAATGAAAAGCGATGCTTGAGTGGAGAAAACAAAACTCCCACTCTGTGGATCAGTTAGTGAGAAACAGCCATTAGGAGCGAGTATCGGATATTCTGTAACTCAAAAAGAGAGAAGACATACAAAGTCAAGGGTCTTAAAACTCGACTCATCCAGATGTCCTGTGGCAGGACACAAACAAAATTTTTTTTAACATTTTAAGTGGGTCCTCCCTGCGTGGAGTTTGCATGTTCTCCCCGTGCCTGCGTGGGTTTCCTCCCACAGTCCAAAGACATGCAGGTTAGGTGGATTGGCCATCCTAAATTGTGCTTGGTGTGTGTGTGCCCTGCCCAGGATTTATTCCTGCCTTGCACCCTGAGCTGGCTGGGATTGGCTCCAGCAGACCCCCGTGAGCCTGTAGTTAGGATATAGCGGGTTGGACGATGACTGACTGACTGACTGATTTTATTAAAATCAAAGAACATTCCATACAAGCAAGTCAAGTTTTGCTTTGAAACAAATCGACTAGTCAAACTAGTAAAGATAAGCAATTAGACAAATGAATACAAATAAATGGAATAATAAAAGAGGGGAGAGGATCCGCTTCCTCAAGTTAAAGGCCTATTCTAAAATGTGATTGATTAGATCCTGCCAGGTTTTGAAACAGTGTTGTACAGATCCTCGAAGATCTTTTATTCTTTTTATTTATCACTCAGCTGTCTGTCACTTGTAAAGTACTTTCAGAAATCTGTCATTCCTGGTTACATTTCTCAAAGTCACTTAAAGGGGATGAGCAGACGAAACAAACCAACAATAAAGTAAATTCTTGTTCAGCCGTCTTAGAACATTGGACAGAAATGTGAGGCAAACACTGATAGGACTTCCCTGTAAAAAAGAATAAAAATAATGTAAATAAAAGTCAACTTGGCCTCGTATGTAAAAGCCACTTACCAGGATACGGCGCACGCCAACCACGTGATGCTCGTTCTTCTCAGTCGGCTGTTTTATGTTGTTACACACACAAGAGTAGGCGTTGGTTGTGCACTTACTGTACACCACGGGTGTCGAACTCCAGTCCTGGTGGGCCGCAGTGACATTCTAACCGTGTTCTTCATCAGTGACCAGTTTTGACTGCTAATTCACTTCTTTTGCCTTCATTTTAATTAACGTGACCCCCCCCCCCCCTTAGTTGTCTCCTTTTCCTTAATTAGCAGCCAAACAATAACGAGGCACAAAACGTGACCAGCTCACCTGCGCCCATCACACAATATCTGAAAACAAAGAAAGGTGACGGTCTCAGTAAGGCTGATCTGCTCAGGTCACCAAAACATCTTGACAAATCAACAGTTGTGTCAGAATGAGAGCAGCAACACGCCATGGAATTAAATAACGGCTTTAATTAACAGCTAGAATTGGCTTCTCATTAAGAGACTGGCTGGAGTTTGAAATCCCAGTTTAGCTGCTCACCTGTCGGCTCGTTTCACGTCTCATTTCTGTTTGGCTGTCATTTAATGAAGAAAGGAATCAATTCAGAGAGCCGAGTCCTTAAAAACAGGGAAAAAGGAAGTTAATTGGTAGTGAAAACTGGGCACTGATTAGGAAAAAGGGTGAGAATTAATACCTGCGGCCCACCAGGCCCCGAGTTGGACACCCCTGTATGTGTAGAAGAACAGCAGCAGGCTTGTCATTTAGCATCAGAAGCAATTCCCACAGATCATTTTCATTGCTTTGTAAACTGCCCGGTGTTGTAACGTTCTAATATTTTTCTCCCTCTCCCAAATGTTCTTTCATCTTTGCTGCTCTTTCTCTCTCCTAGCTGCAGTATTGCTGGCTGTGGAACCAGAAGACCCCAAGTGCTTCACAGAGGACCTGAAACACCTCATCTGCTTCTGGGATGAAAGTTCTCCATTCAGCACAGACAGCTTCTCCTTCTATTATAAATACGAGTGAGTAACGCCGTTCGTCTGTTTTAATGGCGCGGCTTCATTGACTCATTAAACACTAAGCAGTGTTTATATTTCGACTGCATTTTATTCTGATTTACGTATTCTTCATAAATACGTCTTGCCTCTGCTTAACATGAACAAAAACAACGTGTAGGTCCAGATGTCGATCAGTCAGTCGGTCTTTTCTTGTAGAATTCCAAGCTAAAGTGCTCTTCACGGACAGATGAACAGACAGGACTGTCAGGCTAAGTGAGTTCCTCAGGTTTACACACCGAGCTGAAGAGTTACGGCCATCTTTGCATGATAAACTGAAACGTCTCCTGAAAGATTTCAATTTACGAAATGCTCTTGTGGGTATCGTGAGAAGCAGCTGTGTGCGTCATTTGTTTTATAGACTTTAGTAAAATTCAATTATCTTTACAGAAATGAAGATGCTTGTACATGCAACCTGACTCTTCATCGTCTTGCCGACAACAAGACGCGTTACCTCTGCTTCATTTATAATGTTTTCTCCTTCACCCTGATGGATATTGTGGTGAACAGAGGCAACGCAGAACAACGCAGAAGACAAATTTACGTCGATCAAGTTGGTAAGAACTGCAGATTACCTTCAGCAGTAGTAGACACACTTCGGTGATACTTCATGTTGATTCTTCAGATTGCCTCACGACTTTCTATAGAATCCAATACTTTAGTACAAAACAGTTGAGCATTTTGTCATCAAAACTTATTTAAACTCATGTATTCATCAAATAAACACGTCCTCCACTTTCCTGATATTCAGATTAAGTGTACAAATAAGGTGATGTCATTTGAGCCTCTGATTACAGGACACTTTGACTGAGGAAGACCCTCAATCACGGTCCTGGGGGGCCGCAGGTTTTTGTTCCAACCCAACTGCTTAATAAGAATCCCTTATTGCTCAAGTGACACTTCTGCTCCACTTGAGTGGGTCTCGCTTGAACCCTTACTGCTTATTTTAGTCTCAAACGGCCGTATTCTCGGATTGAAGTTTGCTCCTAATTAACAATAACATGCAAATGACCAAAGAGAGCAGCACTTCTCGATTCACACCCCTGTGCGTATTTATCCTGCACTATTGGGTTTAATTAAATACTTGGAAGGAAAGTGAAGCACTGAGTGTCACTCCTCCATTTTAGCCTTCAAATCATTTGGATGACATCCTTAGAAACGGGAAGAAAAATCGAGGAGATGAGAACGAGCCGACATGGCAGAGTTAAAGCAGCAACCGGCCATGAAATTAAATTATTGGCAAGAATTGCTTTCTAGTTAAGAACAAAAACCTGCAGCCACTGCGGCCCTCCAGGACTGGGACTGAGGACCCCTGAACTAAATAAAGTGAACTAGTAAAAACACACAGGGGTCTACAGTGTGTCCCTGGTGTGTGTGTGTGTGTGTGTTTACAAGTTGTTTCTGCAGGCTAAAGTCCAAATCCTACTATTATATGAATTTTTTACTTAACTGAAACTTTGCTTTGACTACTTGGTGCTCCCAGTGTGGATACAACAGCTTTTTAATTTGCAGTCGCTCTTGTATTAAAAACAGTTTGAAAAGCTGGCAACATTTCTAAATCTGAATAGAGATTCTTACAGATTTGTCGTCGGTTTCTTTCTTTTCTTATGTTAGGTGGGCAGGATTGGCGACTTTGTGGGGCTGAATGACTTCCATCCATCCATCCATTTTCCAACCCGCTGAATCCAAACACAGGGTCACGGGGGTCTGCTGGAGCCAATCCCAGCCACCACAGGGCACAAGGCAGGGAACCAATCCCGGGCAGGGTGCCAACCCACTGCAGGACACACACAAACACACCAAGCACACACTAAGGCCAATTTAGAATCGCCAATCCACCTAACCTGCATGTCTTTGGACTGTGGGAGGAAACCCACGCAGACACGGGGAGAACATGCAAACTGCACACAGGGAGGACCCAGGAAGTGAACCCAGGTCTCCTTACTGCGAGGCAGCTGAATGACTTGTTCTTGTCAAAATGTTTCTAACATCCTAATGAAAAGAAAAGCGAGAGCGGCTCTTGTTCAGAAAGCGGATGCCACTGGTTTTTAAGATTAGGGACCCTGGTGTACCCAGCCTCACCCCCCCACGAACCTCAAGTTCAGGGTTTGTAGTTGGGGGGCAGGCGAGCCTAAAACAAACAACAAGAAGGAGATGGGGTCCGCTTTCTGAACAAGACCTGAGAGAGTTCCTTAATCTAGAATTATAAAATACCAAACACATCTGTTGGCTTTGTTAGAAAAGCAAATCTATTTTATACAACGTTCACCCCGGAGGAGACCGTCGCACTGCACTGTAATTCAGGAGGGAGGCCGTTAAACACCTTCATTTTCACAACAATCTGCGGTTGCCATCCACGATACTGAGAACGTGGCGGCACTGTCCTCCTTGGTAAATGCACACACCGGTGGTCCGCAGGTGGGGGGCTGTATAGTTGACTAATTGTACCACAGTATGTTTTTGGACCGTGTTAATGTTTGAAGTGTACTTGAACTTTATAACTTTTTTTTTGGCACAGTGCTTCTTGATCCCCCGACCAACGTGACAGTTATTCAGACAGGAAAAGCGGGGCAGCTCTACGTGAAGTGGCTTCAGAAAGCGGACTTTATTCATTCAGATGTTTACCTTAAGTATGAAGTCAGTTACGCTCCTTTGGGATCTGACCAGCGAAAGGTAACATCATCTTTTTGGATTCGGGTGCACCATATTAAAATGTTTTTGCCTTCCCCTGGATTTTTACATTTATTATTATCTTACTTATTATGAATGAAGAGTTTTAAAAAATGAACTGCAAACAGGCTATTGAATCACGTGGCCTTCCTTTGATTAAATGTGCGTACCGTGTGATAACTAAAGGAAATCGGCCTTCCTGTTACTTATTGACTCAATGTGGCGCAGGAAAATATGTGTCATGTTTAGAAATTCCAAACAAGTGGCTTGTAGTGCTGGGGTGTTGTACCCTGTTAGCCGTCATGGACGTAGTGAGACGTCAAGCAGAACGACCCCTTTGACTGGCGAACTACAAAGATCTGCGAGTCTGAGGCAGTCGGCCGAGATGTCACACACAGACTGGAGTTCCCTGTGTGTATGGAAAACCTTGAAGTGAGACGTCTTAAATGTCATGATGCCTTTCGGGATAAGATTTTCCTTTTTTGCATTTCATTAAGAAGAAGATGTTGCTGTCCATGTGTGTCAGTTTCTTCCACCAGGTCTTCAATTCCACGCAGTAAGCGGTACATTTCAGTGTCTTGTGTGTCTGTAGTGCTGGGGTGTTGTACCCTGTTAGCCGTCATGGACGTAGTGAGACGTCAAGCAGAATGACCCCCCCTTTGACTGGCGAACTACAAAGATCTGCGAGTCTGAGGCAGTCAGGCCCCTTCTTCAGGTGAGATGTACCTGAGTTGCCTCCAAAGCCTTCATATTGTAAATCTTCTTAGTTCACCAATCAAAGGGGTCATTTTGCTCGACTTCTCTCTATAAACAAGTGGCTTAAAACTTCAGACTTGCTGCAAACAAACATTCATGAGACGTTACTATTAAAGTATGAAATGGCGTCTTTATAAGACACTCCCGTAAAGATCCTTTACAATTCAGAGTAATACAGAATTACAGTAATATTCACTGTGGAACACCAGAGGCTCGCTATGTCATAGAAACAATGAATTTCATAGCTTCTTAAATTAAATAAGATTTGATTGGACTAAGCAGTTTTTAACTGAAATCAAGTAGCTACCAAAACATCTTTTAAATGAACTTTTTTGCAGGTAAAGCCTATTTTTGTCAATAAAGCAGAGATTAAGAGGTGACATAATAAAGAAATGGTGACAATTAAATCAGGAGTCATGAAGGTGTGCATGGTATCTTTTAATTACTCCTCAGCAAAATGCCTTCGAGGGAGCGTTCATCAAAAACGGTCCGTTACAGCCTGGTCAGAATAACCATGAACTGAGGTTCATGTTATAAACTACTGAATTTGCATGCCGTGTCAGTCAGTGCATACGTGTTACTCTGGCTGGTTTGTTCGTTGGTTTACAGTACGAGTCTGTTCTGTTCTACTAGCTGTGCTGTTAAAAGCCCAGGGTCCTAAAAACTATTGAAATAGTGAAAAACAAAACTGAAATGTAGAGACGTCAGGCAATTGAAAGGAACGGCTCTGGGCGTCTCTCTTCATTTTGCTGACGTGCTCACCTCGCTTGTGTTATTAGCGGCGGGAGGAAAAGTTAAAGGGATACCGATGTGCCGATGTCAGCAGCTAAGCGACTTTGTCTTTCTTCTGAGGTTTCGTTTTGCTGTTGTGCTGGCCTCGCTTGTGTTATTAGTGGCTGAGGGAGTTTTCTGTTTCCTCGGAGGTGAAGCCCTCACTCCGAATCCACCGCTCACTTTCGGGCTGGACAAACAGACACACACAGTTCCACACGTAGACGTTTATATACAAGATTCTGGTTCTTCTTCTTATACCTTTTGAGATGAACTGCCACCTTTTGAAATTTCTGTGCTTATAACAACTGTCCATTCTGGTTGTGCAGAGGACATCTGCTGATTTCGTAGCCACCTCTTGTCCTCCTTCAGTTCATTTTCTATATTCCATCGCCCTTTCTTCTGGTACCTTCTATATTTACTTGACCATCTCAGTATTTTTCCTAAACCAATTCTTACGTTTCAGCGTACATTTTGTTGTTCACTTGACCGTTATTTGGTTTCCTGGTGTGCCTGAACAGGCTTCATTAAGCCTTTATGCTATTTCTTTGAGATGAATGCTATGTTACCCTAAATGTGTTCTTCCACAGTTGGTAAAACAACGGCTTTGGACCGGAGGACGCGGCTCTAAGCACAAGGACAATCTCAGGTGGCAGGGCCTGTTGCTTTAAACAAATAAATGAGTGCTTAGTGCACAAACTGTGAACTTTCAGTGTTTAAAAGGACTATTATAATAATTATTATTGTTGTTGTTCTTATTATTACAGACGGTGATAGTCAATGAGAATAAGTACTATGTCTTGAATAACCTCAAGCCGTGGACACGTTATGTGATTCACATCAGGTCCAAACTAGACTCGCAGTCCTTTAATGGCTCCTGGAGTGCCTGGTCCAGAGAGGTCTCTTTAGAAACTCCATCAGGTGAGAACGTTCAGCTATTCTGCTTGATAATTGCATTGAAAAGGCTGCAGTCTGTAAGGTGGTCTTTCTAGATCTGTATCTACACGGTCTTCTTCCAAAGCCCTCACTATTGGTCAGGAGGTTTGTCCTTTTTGAGAGTTTGCTCATTAAAGGTGCGGACTGTAATGTCTACAGCAGTTAGTAAAATACTACGTGCAGTCAAGCAGCACACTTCTGAAGTCCACAGTTAGTCCTGTAGCAGAACAACAAGAGGGAAGAGGAAGACCACGTTGAACTGCGAGCATTCAGCGAAATTATCTTCTGCTGTATTGAATAAAACCAAACTGGAGGAATGTGTGGGTGTCCATGTTTGAAACGCCTCATGTCATTCATCCATTGTGTAGTCTGGAGTGCAGGGGGCCGGAGCGTTTTCTAGATGAAGTGTGGTATCAGTTACTTCATAAGAAGATCTTCATTTAGCACACAATATGGAGAAACTGATAGCTGCTCAGTGAACTTTACACACGGATAATAATAATAATAATAATAGTAAGGCAATCAGCACGCCATTTGCTTTGCCAGTCTTTACGAGCAGGTTACGCTAATGGGAGGAGAGTAGAAAAAGCAGCAGGGCAGGGGCTGGCAACCTAGGGCACGATTTTCAATGGCACTCTGATTGGCCTGAACTAGAGTACAAGATCTATTTTAATGACGGCGCACACATTCACACCCTCACCTACGTGCTGCACGTGCGACTCTCACGTAAAGGTAAAGCATGTGCTCAGTGCAGGTGGTGGCGCATTCGTTATTATTACGTAATATTCTGCCCTAAAAGGACTCCTGAAAGACAAAAAGTTGACTTTCACTCTTTTCAAGACTCCTACAAGAGTGGATATGATTTGTACAACAAAAGGATCGTGTGTGCGTTAGGCTGTGAAAGTGTCATGTGTCGTACGTCAAGACATCATCATCATCAAACTAGACAAAAGTCCACGTTTAAAAACTCTGATGAGAAAGTGAAGCTATAAAGAGGGCTTTGAGGAACAAACTACTTGTTTTAGTCAAATAATTGGAACCAAAAATAAAGCCCCCGAAAGTAGTTATGAAAAAATTTGACAAAACCTTCACTTCACATGTGATTCTGTGTATTTTAAAATGTTGACCGAGCAATAAATTTATACGTTTGAAGGCCATTGTAACCAAACTAATTCTGATACCATATAAAACAAAACTGGTAGAATTCTGTCGGCACGCGGAGTGACAGTGGAGCACACGACACCAAGGAGAGGTTGACGGCCCCTGCGACTGGCGATTGTTTGCTTTTACCAATTTGTTATTTTTTTAAACTAAAACATCTTCATGATTTTCTCCCCTGTTTTTGGCCTTTAGATGTCGATCCATTAATCCTGTCACTGAGTTTGATTTTGTTGCTTATCCTGCTGGTCCTGTTCATCACCACTTTCCTGTCACATCGAAGGTACATCAAGGACTGAACTCTTGTGTTGTAATTACTTAAAACTAATCCTCCGCTTTTTTTTTTATTTGTTAAGAAAATGCATTTTAATTTTTTAAAGCTGTTTTACTTATACTAATGTCTGTTAAATGAAACACAGCCCACTCTCTAACTAAAGTACTACTAAAGACCAGCCAGTTAACTTTGTCATTTATACACCTTTTATCAAATTAAAATGTGCTTCACGGGTGTATTCTGAAAACAAACAGAATGTCAAAGCCACACTCGGTCGTATTCTACTGCTAAAGTGAGTTTTTTCTTTTCAAGGTTTTTGTTGAAGAAAATGTGGCCTCTGATTCCCACTCCAGAAAACAAGTTTGCAGGGCTGTTCACCGTTTATAAAGGCAACTTCCAGGTACGCAGACGCAGTACGCCATGCAGGACGGGGCACTTTACACATGGACTGGGCGCTGATGGAGTACCACTTTACATTAGCAGCACATTCTTCATGCACACCTGCACCACCATACTGTAGATCATCTGGTCACCTGGGCTGTGTATCTACAACATGGAACCTTAAAGCTACTTAGCAAATTTGGTTTTTATCCAACCAATATATTTTTAATTTGAAGTCACATCTCTATGGTCACTTCTCCTTTACTGTCTATCAAGATGACGCGTCCCAGCTGTCTTCTTTAACATCACATGCTATAATTTGTGAAATGTACGCGTATGTACAGGGCCTGTGAGAAGACAGACGCTCCGCTAAGCAGGCACCATAAGCACCAGTCTGTGTTCATCATAAAGCAGCTGTTTTTAGAATTCTGAAATAAAATAAAAACCACAGTGCACAGATGGGCAAGATTTCCTTTGATCCATGGAACATTTCATTGATTTTCTCACACAAAATCAGATAGGTAGAGAGTTACTGTGCTGCACAGTGAGAGCAGACGTAAGCTCCTTAGCCAAATGCCAAGTTTCATTAACAGGCAGAAATGTCTTCTAATTAAGAAATAAGATTAGATAGGAAAGAAAGGATTAGATAGATATTTTAGTATAGTCGGCAGGATCACAAGATTACAGATTTTAGTGTAGTTGGCAGGATTAGATAGATAGAAAGGCACTATATGATAGATATTCATTTTAGTATAGTCGGCAGGATCACACAATTACATAGATATTCATTTTAGTATAGTTGGCAGGATCACAAAATTACATAGATAGATACTCACTCCACATTACATTTATCTTATCCTTGTGTTTTGCTGAAGAAACAATAAATTATTAAAATACACAAAACAGTACAACTGTTTAGGGAAAGCGGGGAGAGGAAATTGATAAAAATAAACAACAGTACAAACAAAAGTGGATCTGAATGTTGTAGCTGTATATCAGAAACGGATGTGACAGGGCATGAGATGTACCACACTCGTATGGTCAAAAAGTCTCAAATGTAAGAGCAACTTGCTTTGTGCTGATGCTGTAAATAAGAGAAAAATCTAGAAAGAGCAAACTACAGTATATCATCACACGTAGACACATTCACTATTTGCTAAATATTCCTTGTTCTGTGTAACATTTATTTTTCTTATATATGTATATTTTTTTCATACCAGGAATGGCTTGGGCACAGCAATGCCTACCTGTGGTGGAGTCCAACGTTCCTCTACTTTGAAGATGTGGCAGTATCTTTGGAGGTTCTCTCTGAAATCAAGCCCATCCTACTGCCCACCAGCAAACCAGTACCAGCCAAACCCTCCAAAAATGAACAGTATTTCCTAAGCACTAAAGAGGAAGAAAAAGAGCAGGGGAGCCACATATTGTCCTTTACAGAAGGCCAAGTAGCTATGAATGAGTTAAAAGACCATCAAGAGGACGCAAGGACAGCGCCTTGGCCGTTCATTCAGTCCAATGGAATGTTTCTGCTCGAGAGTGGAGACCAAGCCCCACTGGAATCCAAAGATGTCTATGTGACCCTAAACCAAAGCATTCCCCTCGGCCACTCCTTTGTAAACAGTGCTAGCCAGCTGCATAACCCCGGCAGCCAAGACGTTCTCGAGGAAGAACGTCCTCTCCAGACTCTCTTCTCTACGGCTTCTTGCGAGGGGTCAGATAAAGACTCGGCAATGCAGAACAGACACAGCCATTCCGTGGACAGGGTATCTTCAGGATCGAGCTTTGACTATGCCGTATACGATCCAAGTGGTGATCGTCTGTACCCCAGAACCTGGCCTACAAAGAATCCAGACTATAATTACATGACAATGGCAGATTCTGGTATATCAGTTGACTACAGCCCCATGGATTTTTGCTCTACTGGTGTGATTCGTGAGCCCAGCCACTGTGTGTATTCCAACATCTGAGAATGTGCCGACGCATATAGACTAGAAATGCCAGCTGTGAGACTGGCTAGGAAGGCATTAATGGGTCTCAGAATTGTTAACAAGTCCTTGTGGAATACGAAGCAGAAATAGAGATGGCAGTAATTTTACGCACATCCTCGTGCAAGCATGGTGTGTCAATCATTTGGCATCATTTATTTCCAGGTCTTCCTTGTCAAGACTGACTTAAACATGGCAAATGCAGCTGGCATATATTTCTAACAGGCAATGCCAAGGAAAGCAAGCTAAGAGAAATCCTGCTGCAGTTCGGTCATTTCAAGTGGGCCAGCTTGCAGTCACGAATGTCAGATGTTTCTTGCCAAATGGCAATTCTGAGCAAACCAAATGACAGCATTCAACTGTGCCAGTCACTCAGGCAGGCAGCTAACCGTCCTCGGCAGAAACCAAGAGGCACACAATCACCGCTTCTGAAGTTGGGTGTGACGTCCATGAACTCTGTCCAGACAGACCTGCCAACGCTTCGTAAAGAGGACCCTTCACCATAATGAGGGACGGCACTGGTGTGTATTTTATAAATGAGGAGACCCGACAACACCAAGATGCATGGAAGGTTTGTACAAAAAAACGAAACTGCAGACTATGCTAAAGTTCAAACAAACTACACATGCAGCGGGAGGGAGGAAGAAAAGGATTGTGTTCTACCAGGAGATGACACTAAACTGATTTTTGTTGCTGGCCCCGAGCTCAGAGAATGTGATGTGCACTCAGCTGGGCTTCCAAATCAGAGGAGGACAAAAAAAAAAACTTCTGGTGGGTTCACAACAACCGTCTCAACTTCTAGTTCTGCTGATGAACTCCGGGTCCTCGTATGAACAGGCAGCTCTCGTGTTTTGTATTTTTCAGCGGTTTGCATCTTTTTACGTCAATTCTTCACACTCTTGTACATACTCGTTTTAAACTGAGTGTTAGTGGTTACTCTGTTAGAAGATTATTTCAAGGTCTAATCCTACCTGAACTGTGATTTTTATAGAAGACATTTTGTGTAAAGAACAGTATGCCCCCTCTCGCTTGTGAACTTTATTTTTTTGGTGCTCACATTTCCATTCGCTTTGTCAAGCTACATATAAATTCAGCATCCTCTAAAAGAAATAGTTATTACTGTAATACCATCTGCTTTATACATTAATTATTACAGCAGCAATCGGTCAGACATTATTTCACCAGAGCCGATTATCACAAGCCACATCAATAACCACGAACTAATAAAGAGGAAATAATCCACATGTGTCGGCTTCACCAGGCACAGAGACGTTCATCCATTGAGGTTTACGCCACAGCTGGAACACGGAGGAGCACCCAGATGTGACCAAACCCCCGCGCTCAGACACTTGTGGCATGTTGGCTTAGGCACACAGCGCCCACCGTGATGGATACCACTGGCACCAGGTCAGCGTTTTTCTGTCGTTTCCTTGAGGCACCCCGAGTAGGCGTCTGTCTTAACACGATTAATTAGATGTCACCCCCCCCCATATTTCCGCAATTGGAACACGTTGGCCTTTTTTATTTGAAATGAAAACCCCGATGAGTTTCTCCCCTTTAAAAACGTGTCACCTGCTAAATTCGGGGCAGCATTTGTAACCTAAAGAGCGGAGGTGGTCTCTACTGTGGAATACTCCTTTACAGCAGGGGTGGGCAGATTCAGTCCTGGAGGGCCGCAGTGGCTGCAGGTTTTTGCTCCAACCCAATTGCTTAATAAGAAGCCCTTACTGCTCAAGTAACACTTCAGCTTCACTTTAGTTGTCTCGCTCGTTAAGATTTTGAACCCTTATTGCTTATTTTAGTCTTAAACAGCTGTAGTCTTTTGGTTTTTAATTGCTCCTTATTAGCAAATAACAAAAGAAACCAGCATTTCTCCATTTAGCTTGTTACTATTTACGCCAGTGTGTATTTATCATGCACTGTTGGGTTTAATTAAATACTTGGAAGGAAAGTGAAGAGAAAAAACTGAAGCACTGAGAATTACTCATCTGCTTTAGACTTCAAATCATTTGGATCGTATCCTTAGAAAGGAAAAAAAATCTTGGATATTAGAATGACTTGACATGGTTAAGCAATAGCAAGCCATGAAATTAAATAATTGACGATTGTTTTTTAATTAAGCAACTGGGCTGGAACAAAAACCTGCAACCACTGCGGCCCTCCAGGACTGAATCTGCTCACCCCTGCTTTACAGTCACCTTTGTGCTTTTTCTCTGATTCTAACACACGCGTCAGGTTCATGAGACACTTTAAATTGGCTTGTCGTGCCAGTGTGCCTCGCCACCTCAGCCAGGATTGGTTCCTGCCCTTTGCCGGGTGTCCCCCTGACCCTGTTGATTTGGCAGACGCCTTCATGCAGTTGGCTTTCAGTATTTGTTATAATTATTTGTATGGAATGTTAAGAGGAGAAGCAGAGGCAGGTTTAGTGCCTTGACTGGGGTCACACAGCCCCCTTGTGGTTTAGCCTCCACGCCACACCTCCTGCCTAGAAAACAGATGGGTGGATGGATGAAGACGGGCAGTGTGAGCACAAACCATTAAACACAGCGGTGGAGTGGTCAAGGCTTTGGACTTCACACCGCTGACACCGTGTGACCCTCAGCAAGTCACTTCACCTGCCTGTACTCCGGTTGGAAAACCAAAAAGAAATGCGACCAGTCGTATCAATAATGTTGTAAGTCGCCTCAGCCAAGTAAGTCAATGGAGACACTTTAAGGATGTCAGCGCGAGTGTTCATTCACGGCCTGAGATAAAAACGGAGGACTGAAACCAAAAGCTTTAGTGGCACAGTGGACAGGCAGTCTGTACTCATGTGGCACCTGTAGATGTAGAGTATCCATAAGCGGAAAATAAATTTGTTATAGGTGTATATATATATATATATTTTTTTTTTTTACAATGATTTGTTTGTATACATCACTACTTTTTATTTTTCTAATAAATCAATCTTCTTTTCATACATTGTTTTGTATTTAAATTGCTGTTTTCACACAGCACTAGGACACTGGGCACGTAACAAAACAAAGCTATGGCACAGTGGACGGGCACAACCCAGCAAGAAGGAGCAAAAAAATAAATAAATAAAATAAAAGGTACATCTGGAGGCCCCAGCGGGCGAGTGTTGTGGATGTTCTGACGTCCATTGTGAAGGATTTACTGCAGGGGTGCAGCCTCAAGTGAACGACCTGCCACTTCTGCCTGAATGTGTTTGTCTGGCATCCACACCTTTGACTTTCTGCGCAGAACAACCCCACAGGCACCTTAAAGGTGTCGGCACCCGCACTTTTATTAGAGGGAGGCATTTTAGGGACTTGGCACAGGTTAGGGTTGAGTTGGTGGAATCGGTTTGGATCCCCTGGGGAATTTAGTGATTGCACCTGTGCTTTAGTCCAGCACTGGGTAGCCCTGTTAATGAGTAAAGTAAGAGCACGTCTAGCCTTGTCATTTATAGTTCAACACCTTAGGGCCTCTACACACACACACAGCACGTGGGGAGGCTTCCTTTGTGTTTGCAGGCTCCTGCTCTGCCTTTGCTTGGGCCAACATCAGTGAATTCATGCGGTGACAAAGATGACAGATGCTTTCAGATAAGGTATGTGTACCGAAGTTGCATGTTAATTACCACACACAAGTAAGAATTTCACTGTTTCCTGTACACGTGACAACAATCCACCTTAATAACAGATTAAGTGTCTGTATCTGTGTGTCCCTGTCACTCCAACAAACATTTGAAATAAACTGCATTTGTCATTCCAACAAGATGGCACATCACAAACATTAACACCACTTTTACAAATCCTATACCAAATGGCATGTAACAGAGACATACATACTGCAGTTGTCATTCCAGTAGCGAGCGAGTCAAACATTTGCATTAATACACTTATTAAAAATGTTTTTGATGAGCCAACTGTTGGAATGACAAACGCAGTCCATTTTATTACTATATTCAGTGTTGCACTGCAAATGTTAACACCGAGGTCTATGTTGATTACTTCGATTTCAGCTCATCTTAGATGGGCAGCTTAGCTTAGTGACCCTGTAAACCTAAAACGGTGGTCAAGAATCTGCATTTGAAGGCAAAGCAAGAGAAAGAAAGAAATTCAAACTGTAAACTCCCAAATAAATATGGTAGACAACTAGTTTTGAAAATGACGGACAATTTGTTTAAAGGCCACTACTGGGTACTTAAACTTCCTGCATGAAAGAATATGATAA
Organism: Erpetoichthys calabaricus; assembly: GCF_900747795.2. Classification (NCBI taxonomy): domain Eukaryota; kingdom Metazoa; phylum Chordata; class Cladistia; order Polypteriformes; family Polypteridae; genus Erpetoichthys; species Erpetoichthys calabaricus. Next base: position 96,347,652 of record NC_041410.2, on the reverse strand, counting down.
GCAAGACCACATTTGCCTCGTAGCCTGCTTGTCTGCTTTGTTCCACTCTGCAAAAGTGAAAAACGAGGCACAAATCAACAAAGTGTTAAGAAGAACAGACGTCAGTTTGTAAGTTCTGAGTTTCTAAACATTTCAAGTGTCAAGGCTGTGAATACAGAAAGCTGTTGACTTGTGCGAGCTCACCCAGGGTTTCCCACTCTGTCCTCGGCACGTTGGCTTTCTGTGGCCTGTTGTTCAGTTAAACCCCACCCATCTGTTTGAGGGCAGAACAGACGCCAACGATACCGCGGGATGAATGGACGCGATAAGTCTATCTGTGCGCCGGGCACTTGCAGAAGGTTGACTTTAGATCTGGAAAGGGCAGCGGGGCTCTGCAGATAACAAAGGGCACATCCAAAAACAAGAGGGAAAATACAAAGACCTGGTGGGGGGGGGGGGGGACAGACGCAGAGGTCCGGTGATCACCACACTGCTGTAGGAAATGCCGCTGCTTACTGCGCCTTAAACAAGAAAAGTACATCAAGCAGCCTAACAAAGCCAAGTCCTTCCACTAATAACTGATACTAAACATTATTTAATGATTCTGTTTTCATAACAGGTGGCTGGAAACACACAATAATGTTTGCCAATATGAGAACAGCTTTTTAAAAATGACTGGCAGCTGGCTTAAGACACACACAAGTCACTCTCACTAGTTAATCAAACATCAGGGCGGCATGGTGGGAGCGCCGCTGATTCACAGTAAGGCGTCCAGGGTCCTCCCAGCGTGGAGTCTCAGGTGGCAGCAGAGACCACCCAGATGGGGAAGCTGCAGTTCCTTTAAGGGTCACCCACATGTGTGATCCCCCGTGATATCCACCAGGTAGCAGCATGAGCCCAAAGCCTTGCAGCTGCATAGTAGAAGTAAAAGGTGGGCTGAGGGTCCATAATGGAGACCCCATAGGATGTAAAGAGGCACAAGCACATATTTAGTGAGGAAGGTGGAAGTGACACAAGGGAAGGGGGACAGAACCCCACCTAACATCCCTTGTTTTAAACTCTGATACAAATAAACCTGTCATGATGGTGGTCTTCAGGACATGTAGGTTATATTTTCCAAACCCCCCCCCAAAATGTTCTTTTCCCCTCATCATCATCAGGCCTATAAACAATACGAGAAAGAAAAAAATATATAAATAGTGGCATTCCTTTCACTATATAAAAAGAGAAACGCCAAGTGGGCAGCAGAAAATATGAATTCCCTTATAGAAATAAATAATTCATATACATAGACACACACATCTTCAAAGCCAGTTTATTTCACTTTGGGGTCCAGGACCACCTACCTTAGCAGCAGGAGGCATAAACACGACGTCAGTCACCGCAGGCCCAGTTAACCTTAAGTGTACTGTTAGAGGAGACAGAAACAACAACACAGACATGAGGAAAACACAAAGACCCCACATAGCAGGGGTCCGGGCCACTAAAACAATGCACTGAAGTGGAGGAAATGAAGACCACCCCACTACCTCTAATCATTTAAGAACAGTGTTAGGATAAAGACACAAAGTTTTATGTTATCCTTTCCACCCAAAGAGAGCACCGCTGAGAGTTTGATTTCTTTTACATTCATGAGTGTCAGATGTCTGAAACAAGACCACCGGTAAACAGAACTGTAATACACGCAGGACTCCACAATCAGCCTCCTTTCATATTAATTGTGAAAAATCAGAAATCACAGTCCTGAGAAGCACTGGAACCGAGCGTGTGGGCTTTCACAAGGACAAGAATATCCAAAAGCCTTTACTCCCGAAACTGAGCGGGCAGCCTGTTATGTTTGGTCCAATTAACATGAAAATGGAAAAAATGTTTAACACAGGCACCTTGGTCAAAGTCAGGGACAGCGGGATTTCACACAGCCGAAACAGAACTTCAGGAGACACGCTGCTGCCCCACAGTGCAGTGCCCCAGGTGTGAACTCAGACTGTTTTCATGGGTTGTACGCCAGTTACTCCCAGCTGGCAGCTCCTCACATACCAGTACCCAGGATGCCCTGGGACTCTGAGGAGTTGTAAGTCTTCCGTAAAGTGGACTCCAGGCTGACACCTGGTGGCCTGTTGGTGAACTGCTGCCACACAGGCACACATTCAGTGCAGCCAAGAGTCCTAGGATGTCTGCCCACCTTTGACCACCTACTGAGTAAAAATAGGAACATTAAAGGTTTACCTCACAAAAAGTGAATGCGTTTTTAATTTGTATTTTATTGAAAGATGAGAAAATCCCACCCAATCTAGTAAGAACGAACCAATAGAAAACAGTCAAATATATACAGTACATATATGTATATGAATATATATATATATGCATAGTATACACACATTTATATAAATATTTTCAGTTGTGTGTACGGATATAGTTTCACTGCATTAGGATTTTTCGCCTTTTTCTGAAGACACTGCACATATTTCCACTTCTCCATTTTGACTGTAAGTAACGCTCCACCTTTTTTCGCCTGCCATCATTAACAAGTGCTTGTCATACTTTGAAGAAAAGGAAATCCACCAAGATTTTTGACCCTCCCTTCCTGATTCTTGGTCCATCAAGCATGTGACTGGGAAGTACCGCTCGATGACTCCGAGCACCTGATCTTTCTGTGGATTCTGTTCCGGGGCCGCCTGAGAGACATTAAATGACACAATGACGTGACAGTTGGCACATGGCTTCTTCCCGGGTCCTTTGTCACATGTGGAGGCTCTTTTTTGGGCCACAAAGCTCACAGTGTCCAAGAGCAGAGCACAAACGCGAGCCACCGCGTGGAGGGGACGGCTGCCGCCGCTGGCCGTGTACACATACTCATCAAGTTTGTCCACAACAATGAGCGAGGGAAGGTGCTTTTCATTGTGTAGGGAGGCAATGTATTGCAACAGATCATTCATTTTTCTTGGATAAATAAACTGAATTCTCTGTCAGGAAACATAAAAGACAAACACATGCATTACTGAGAAGAAATAAAACAAAACAAGCTTGGTCCTTACAGCCATCCATTAATTGCACCAACCTACTCCAATACAGGCCTGAGAAGAACCAGAGTTAGGGCAGCATGAGGAGCTCCTGGAAGGGATGCCAGTTGGGGTGTTAAAAAGAAAGTGACGATTTCCCCGAGATTGTGAGAAAGTCGGTTCACTTTATAAAACCGACGTTAAATTACCCAAAACAATTCAAGAGACTTCACCTGTGGTGTGCAGTGCTGGGAGGTGCCATGAGGTGACGGTGCAAGTGAAATGCACCTGGAGTGCCTCTGCGCATATGACACAAGACCTGGAAGAAAAGACCCCCGAGAGAGACCTGGGTGGCCAACAGCACACTTCATGACATTGTTGCATGTTGGTCAAACAAGCAGGTAAGAACATTCACATTTGCAGTAACTCTAATACTTCGACATTCTTCATCCATCCATTAATTTTTTAAACCCACTTATCCAATGCAGGGCCGTAGGGAAGCTGAAACCTATCCCAGCAAGGACTTGGGGCAAGGCAGGAAAGACCCTACGCATATCAGGGCCAATTTAGTATCACATGACCCCTGAAAGACCATGTCACATTAGTCAAATTTTCCATCAATTTTCAATTGTAGCCTTCATTTACATAATCTTAAGAGTGTCGGAAGCAGGCAACGGCACGCACCTGTGAAGCCAGTCGTGTAAAGAGACAAGCCCAGAGACTTGTGTCAACTAGTCTGAGACTCGCCAGGACAAAATCTGACTTTGTCTTTAATTATAGGGGCAGGTTGTGAGAACAAAAAAAAAAAAACCACAATGAATGGTCATCTGGGGTTAAAATGCATATAATGCAGTGACGAGGACCTCACAAGCAGAAGAGAAGCTCATCTGTCTGATGTCTCATGATTTTACATGCTACAACAAAATGGAAAAAAGAGAAAAAGGCCGAGATTGTGGGTGAACTTACCGCCCCGCTTAACAATTCATGCAGTACTGGTGCAATGGCTCCATCAGGCAACACAAAAAAGAGGCAAACACGCCTGTAACTGAAAAGTTGTCTCACAGTCACTAACGTTGACATGCCCAGCATGTTTCTGTCGCTAGAAGTCGTGTAATGTGACAGTGGGAGGAAACTGGAGCACCCGAAGAAAGCCACGCAGACACCGGAAGAACAAGCAAACTGCACACAGGGAGCAGCCGGGACTTGAACGTCGGTGTTCAGTTAATATGATGCTGAGGAAGGGCAGGACGCCATACTGAATGCTTTACAGTTTTAATCCAAACTGTGCAGGTGTGCCACCCAACCAAAGCAGCTCGTAAAATTCTCAAAAGCTGAAACCTCAGTGAAGTAAGAAAGCCTCGGCGGAACGGCCATCTGTGTTCAGGTCACACGACACGCCGCTCACTTTATGGACTTGCGCTACCATAGAAATGCAAAGCACTGTGCGAAATAAAGATTTGTGATGCCACTTCAGCGTGACATTTATCTTACAACTTTCAGAAATATCATAATAAACAATTACAGCTTCTAACAGAATTTTGAGAACCCTAAAGTAATGCTAATCTTCAATAACGAGGTCTTTTCGCGATAAAAGTTGGAAATACAAACAGCAACCCGCACTCACTTCACAGAAATCACATTCCAATGTCACGCATTTCGTCCTCACCAATGCCGCCCCGCAGGCCTCTCCCCGTACCTTTAAGCCGTGCGGGTCCATCGCGCCCCTGCTTCCATGCAGCGACGGCGGCCGCGTCTGCAGCTGGGTCGGCGCAAGGAAAACTACCTTTAAGCCAAAATCCGAAGCCGCCAGTAAAGCCGTCAGAAACAGCAGGGACGTTTTACCGCTGCCCATCTCCCCCAGTAGAAGGCACGAAGACGGCTGGTTTGCACTTGCACAGTCAGACTCGAGCACCGACAAGCTGGAGTCCACCGAGCCGACGCTGGAGCGGTTTAGGCAGTGCAGTAACAACGCCGCCATGCCCGACTGTTTACAACTACGTCATCGGGCAGCGACGTCGTCTGCTCCCGCGCTTTTTTTTTCCCCGCCCCCTCAATCCGGCAGCGGCGGCACTTGCTGTTAAAGAGAGCGATCGTTGAGGTGAGCGGCTTTAAATTTTATTTTCGTTTCATGGCACTTGTCATAAAATGTTTGCAGAATTATACTTTAGTAATGCGTTATAAAATGTATAATTAATAGATTTGTTTGGCATAATATATTGTAGCAGCCTGGCAGCCCAGAGGCTTTTGCGTCTGCCGAGGGAGGCGGAGAGATGCACGGTGGACTGTACGGCAGGGAAGACAAGGGGTGGGGCCTTGAACTGGTGAGACGGAAATGGGGGCGGGACTTCTGGAGCAGGGTGGCCAGGTCAGAGGAAATCAAGGCCATGGGATTAAAAATGGGGACATGGTGAAAATTACGGGGGGGCCAACAATATAACATGGGCGAATTTTTAAAAATTAGGGAGATTTTTTCATGTCAATTTTCTACCAATGGAAATAGAATTTCACACGTTCCACATTAGATAAATAATAAATAATAACTAAATGAATAACTTGGTAACTTAAATAATGTCATGCAAGAGAGTTACCCACAGGGCATCACGTATTTCCTTATTCAACGTGCAGATGGACTGTGGACAGGATCTCCTCAGCACAGAAAAGAAGCCATTGTTGGCATGGCAGGTGGCACATGTAGTTTTCTTTGCCCTGGCCTGACATTGCTTGGTGTAGACGTCTGCTGGACCTCTAAGGCAGCCCCAACGGTTTTTTTTATATACTTCTGCAGAATAATTCTTTGACTGAAGGTCTTCCATGCTGGTGTGTTACAAGACCGGATGAGCAGCATTGTTTATGATGGCCCTCAGTTTTGTCTTCATTCTCTCCTCCACTACTTACTCCTGGAAGATCCAGAAGGCGTCCCATAACTAACTCTGCATTCTTAATCAGCTTGTTGGTTTGGTGGTCCTCTCTTGAAGTGGTGTTACTTGCCCAGCACAGATTTGGATGTCATCACTGGCCACAGCAGAGGTGCACAGTCTGTTAAATCAACAGAGTTTCCTGTGCCCTTTCTTTTCTGGTCCCTCAGTTACTAGAGCAGTCCAGCCTGTCATCGATGAGCTGGCATTCCATATTCAAATTAGAAGCCTCAGAACCAGCCTGCCAGAGCCCCCATTGTGGCGTGGTGTGAGTGAGCAGTCATTCTAAGGACAGCGAGGTAAATAAGAGGGCAATGAAATGGGCAAAAATCTATTGGGTCAGCACTAGGAAGCACCAGGCAGTGCCACAGTAAGCACATATACATCAGTGGTAAGTTGCGTCTTTAGCCTGCCATGTCCTTAATAATTGAAGAGTGCGTATAAAAGATCTGCTTCATTCAACGAGAATCTGTTTTGAAAACTTGTTTTTTTGTTTAAAGTATGTACCCTGGCTGATAATTCGTTCGATTTTTTTATTTTGTGATTTGTGATTTTTATCGATACAATGACATAAGGAAGGGCTTTACTGAGTTTTCTCACCTTGCATTGCCGTTTAGCTTTAAGCGTGAGTCCGGTCATTTCGACGAACAGCGGCCTCTGTTTACCTCATATCCGGTGAGGTCAGCGCACTGGCTTCCGGGCGGATGCGTCTCTGGAGCGTCGTTTCCGGTAAGGTCGACGTTGTTCTATTTTTATTCTGCTTTCCCTCCCCTCTTTGAAGATGGCGGAGGTCGTCGTTGAGGAGGATGTAACGGCTGTAGTAGTGAATAGAGAGCCGGGGCAGCCTGGGTCGGGCTGCGGCTCCCTAAGGCGTTGTCGAGGTCGCCCTCGGCTCCCGGACTCGGACCGGGCAAGGCGCAGGCTGGAGTCTCGAAAGAAGTACGACGTGCGACGGGTGTACCTGGGTGAGTCGCACCGGCTGTGGAGCGAACTGCGGCGGCGGACCAGCCTGAGCGACGCCGGGCTGGCCGAGTACCTCGTTGAGCTGCACGCCAGATACGGCCAGACTTATCGGGACAAATACGGGAGGTGCGTTTTGTGGTGTGCGGGGGGTCGAGGGCTGGGTCACGGCGCGGTCGGCACTCTGGCGTCCTATTGCAAGTGGCGAGCGGGGTTGGACTGCCAGGCATGTCCGGACCCTCGCGCTTGTTGGCCCCTTTGCCCCCGCTGCCAGTTTAGGTGACCTCGTCAGAGTTTGTCACCAGCAGCGGCTTGAGGTGCGTGCGGTGCTGTCCATGGTGACCGAGCACCAAGTGAAGAAGCCGAGAATCTGAATGAGCCCTGGGAATGGCCGCTGTTTATTTTACTTGTATTTTACTTTTTAAACATCGGAGGATTTTTGTGAGTCAAACAGTTTACCATTAAAGGAATTTGGAAATGATTTTCTGTTCCTTGCGTGCCTACTGGGGGCTTTGGAGTGTGCTTTAAATTTTGCATGACTGTGACCAGTGATGTCTTGGCCTCCGCTGGCCTTTTATGACACTACAATGGAAAAGATGAGGGCCACACATGAAGCTGACGAGGAAGGACGAGCTTGTTGGTGCCGAGTGGCCCGTTGTCGTCACCGTTTGGGGGCCCCATAAAATCTCGACTTGATAATGGGCGAGTGTGTGATGTTCAGTTTGTTTTGCCGAGTATCTGATGTGTTGGGTGGTTGAGACCCCCGCTGACTGACTGAGCAAATGACCCAGAGTGTCACCTTAAGTCCCCCCGTGCTGTGGCTTCCCAACTTAAGGTGCCACATCAGATAAGAAAGTTGTCGAGTATTCTATAGTGGGTGAGTCTGTGGATGGGCTTGTGCAGCAGTTGAACTGATGATTGTAGTGGGTGGGCATTGTGCCAGTGTACAACAACAACAACAACATTTATTTATATAGCACATTTTCATACAAAAAGTAGCTCAAAGTGCTTTACATAATGAAGAAAAGAAAAATAAAAGACAAATAAGAAATTAAAATAAGACAACATTAGTTAACATAGAAAGGAGTAAGGTCCGATGGCCAGGGTGGACAGAAAAAACAAAAAAAAACTCCAGAAGGCTGGAGAAAAAAATAAAATCTGTAGGGGTTCCAGGCCACGAGACCGCCCAGTCCCCTTTGGGCATTCTACCTAACATAAATGAAATAGTCCTCTTTGTAGTTAGGGTTCTCACGGAGTCACTTGATGCTGATGGTTATACAGACTTCTGGCTTTTAATCCATCCATCATTGTTGGAACATCATGGTGCTTTGGGTAGATGGTGGTGGCACAAGCCACCACCAATAGGACACCGGAAAAGAAAACAGAAGAGAGTAGGGGTTAGTACAAATTTTGAGCGATACCCCAGAGGAAGTCCATGAACAAAGCCCAGCATGTCATTTCCACAGGTACAGACCACATCAAGATTGTTCAGCTCACTTTATTTTCATATAGCACTCCAAGTACAAGCCTCTGAGTGTGAGTACCGTGTGGTTATTGTATTGTTTGACTTGTGCACTCCCACCACCATTGTTTGAAACACATCTGCTGCCACTTTGCCATCTGTGAGGCCTCTCATAATCCTGATTGTACCTCCTGGGTCTTTGTCGCGTCTCTTATCCCCTTAAGAAGTCAACCACAGATATTCCTTGGAGGATGTCGGTTAAGTGTTCCTCTGTGTTTCTAGACTTGAAGCAGGAAATGCAGAGCATTCTTAATATTTGGTTAATTTAGGTGGAACTTCATTTGTCCCAAATTAAAGAAGCTCACAAAATCTCCAGTAGAAATCAACAGCAAGAACCACCTCAAGCATATACAAGATTCACAGAAAAAATAAAAAAAACTTGTGACTTGGCCAGTAAAATAAGCCAGCAGTCCCAGTGAGGCGCTATAAAGGCGTACCGCCGTGCCGATTAGTGGCTGTGTAGACTGACAGTGTCTTTACCTAATTAGTATTAACCCCTTTGGAAAATAGAAATACTGTTTTACAATTTGCCCAATTTAAAGTGTCCTTACTGGTGTGGTGTTGAGGCGTCACCCACTGCACAGTAGAGCGATACCCCAGAGGAAGTCCGTGAACAAAGCCCTGCATGTCATTTCCACAGATACGGACCACATAAAGCACTTTATGGTAAGTGTTGTCACATATCGGGTAATCTGGACATTAGGTATGTGCTACTGTCACCCTGTTAAAGCATTAAGTAAATGTAATAATGTAGGCCTTTAATTCTAGCATTATAGACTGTTGTCCGTCCATCCATTTTCTAAACCTGCTTATCCAGGGCAGGATTGCTAGGAAGCAGGAGCCTACCCGAACAAGAACTGGGTGGCATGCAAGAAGAGTTGTAGGAGAAGTTGCAAGTCCATCACAGGGCCGATTCATTGAATCCACTATACGATGGCTACTTAAATGTGTAATCGCCTTCTTTGGGGTCCGCGTTTCTGTTCACAGAAGGTTAGGTGAAGCTGCAGGTCTAGCAAATTGTTAGCGAGGACGTGAGAACAGCAAGCCTCACCCTAAGGGTCTCCATGCACATTTTTTGCACCTGGACAGCTTGGGTTCTCTAGCTGAAGGCCTTAACGCCGCTCGTGTTGCGTATCATCGTCTGATTTAACAAACCTGTGCTGTCTGCTTTCACTTATTTACGTGTATCGGCTGGTTTGGTCGCTGCAGATCATCGGGGTCCAGAGGTGAAATCCTGACTGGTGTTCATTCTGTGTGTCTTTTGCATGTTCTCCCTGTGACGGTGTGCGGGTTCAGCTGTTTGATGGCTTGAACTCGAAGTGGGCTAACAGATGGGCTTGGCTCCAGTACCCAATGTTGTCAGCATGGGGTCCAGATTCATGCAAGCCCATTTTGGAATAAGATGCTATGGAAAACGCCTGGGTAAATGATTCTGGTTAATGTTCAGAGCAGCAATAAATGTTGGGGAACAGAAAAAGAATGAAAAGATGGTGCAAATGCAAATATTGGGGAGGTTGAATGCCAGTTTAGCTGCATTACCAACCTTGTCAATGGCTCCATATTTGTATTGGTGTGTAAAACAAACCCACACACACTCTTGGTTGTGTAAAACAGCATCTCGGCACACTTCATGGGTATGGTAGACGTCTTTATGTGCTTCTGTGGATTATCGCTCATTGGGGTCACGTAGTGAGGCAGTGTGGGGACTGAGTGGACAGCCTTTTACTTCACGGTGGTCCATCCCCGTGGGCACAGGATAACTGATTTGAAAATGTGTCTCATTTACCTGAAATCTGTTCTACGTCTATTTGCACTCTCGTGTTTTGTGTTTCCAATCACTGTTTTCTTTCTTTCAGCAAGCTTTTGAACCAGGAGTCCTGCCAAGTAAAGCCGAAAAAGGGTGAGAGCTCCACCGACTTGAATACAGTAATCTGCTTAAAGCTGCGTCCCCGGTGAACGTCAGCCGTACTTGACATCAGGGAGGCGGTTAAGTGCCACTGGCGTTGACTTTAATGGCTAAACTGTAAAGACTTCATTTTTATGTTGAAACAAATGCAGTCATGTGATACAAATTCAGTGCCGTCAGTGAGCCGAGTGGCTAGAGCGGGCATGGCGTCTGATCACTGGATGTTTGTGTCCGCTCTATAAGCTAAAACACAGTCATATTTCCTTGTGCTGGCAATTCAAGTGTAGGACATTTCACACAAATAGTTTTCTTGCTGATTTGTAATTATTTTCATTACACACTGGATGCCATTCCTACTTAAATGAAATTCACTCCAGTTAACTTTTTAATGGTGCCCGTCACCTTGTGCTTCACTGGCTTATTGTCCTGAGACAGGTAAATATAATTACAGACTTAACTAATTAAATTGTGAGAACACACACAGTAAGGCAAAGTAGCCTGACACTGATTTAACATAAATGGAGCCCAGCAACCTCCCATCAGTCTTTATACTGTAAGTGAACTTATTGCCAGAGTCGCGTTGATATTTATCTGCTTTGTGGTCTGGAAGGCCTTTAGTGTGTTTAGCTCAGCGTTGTCAGATGTTGCAGTTGTCCCTGCTTTTAGTTTTTGTGCACAGCAGTAATTTGAGCCTCTGAACCCACTCACTTTCATGAAGAGGTGGCTGAGCAGCAGCAATGGCGGTCGGTGCAGCAGTCAACTCTCACAAAGCCATTGCCTGCGGCATCTTTACTTGCTCCAGGGCTTTACACTCGTGAACCAATGTCATTACTGTTTGTTGCAGCAAAGAAGCACAACGTGAACTGCCTGCGTAGCTTGGTGAGCTGGTACCAGGAGCACAAGCAGACATGCAGCGAGGAGCCGCAGCTCAGACTTTTGGAGCCAATCTTTGGGTTCTCCACCACAGCGGTGTGGCAGTGCGAGAAGGGCCACAGTTACATGCAGCATCTGAGATCTCCTGAAAAAGATGCCACCGACTCGGAGAATGAGGCAGACATGGACGCCAGCTCTGGCGAAAAGGTGCTACAAGCGGAAAAGGGGAGGCCTCTGTGTGCAAAAAAACAAGGTAGGGTAGTAATGTTCCCCTAAATCATTTGCTGCTGTCTAAACAGGGGTGTCCAACTCCGGGCCTGGCTGCAGGTTTTCATTCTCACCCTTTTCCTAATCAGTGCCCAGTTTTCACTGCTAATAAAATTCAATTCTATTAAAAGGAGTTAAACAGCCTTATTTTTAAGGACTCAGTCCTCTGAATTGATTTGTTTCTTCATTAAATGGCAGCCAATCAGAAATGAGATGTGAAACGAGCCGACAGATGAGCAGCTAAACTGGGATTTCAAACTCCAACCAGTTTCACTACAACCAATCTCATGGTGGCTCTGAGGCTAGGGATCTGCACTGGCAATCGGAAGGATGCCGGTTCAAATCCCGTAAATGCCAATAGGGACTCTGCTGTGTTGGGCCCTTAACCGGCAATTGCTGAGTGCTTTGAGTAGTTAAAAAAGCGCTATATAAATGCAGAGAATTATTATTATTATTAATAAGAAGCCAATTCTTTCTGTTAATTAAACCCGTTATTTAATTCCATGGTGTGTTGTTGCTCTCATTCCACCGCAGCAGACATTTCCCAAACTGTTGATTTTTCTGTTTTTTTCTAAGAACACCGTCAAGATGTTTAGGTGACCTGAGCAGATCAGCCTTACTGAGACCGTCACCTTTCTTTATTTTCAGATATTGAGAGAATGGCACAGGTGAGCAGGTCATGTGGTGACTCGTTTTGTGTCTCCTTATTGTTTGGCTGCTAATTAACTCTTTTAGGGCGGATGTCGACTTTTGTCGACAGGAGGGGTTGAAGGCGGATGTCGACAAAAGTCGACATCCAGGGATAGAGGGCGACAATCAGCTGTTAATGGCGACAAATCTCACTGTCACGTCACAGGCATTCCCTCTGTGCTTGGAGGAATGCTAGACTCGTTGACTCGGCAAATAAACATTGCGTGTGCGTGAGTTGCGAAATGTAAACGGGCAAGATGGCACCGACATGTGAAAAGGCAGCGAAGCAAGTGCAGAAAAGAAAACACTCGCATTATGCGCATTATCGCGGAGTCGGACTCTTGATTTTTCAGAATCGGACTTTATTGGCAGTGATCAGGAGATCGAGCAAGAGAGTGAGAAGCAGGCATCAGCTGATCAGACACCAGCCGATGCCGCGCCAGCGGATCTGCTGCCAGTTGCGTGCCTTCGCGCAGCCGATGCATCTACGGCAAGGTTCGCATGGGATAAATACACAGACATTGATCCGTTGAGAGCCAATCTGGCTACCGGAGTTTACAAGACGGCATGGCTTGCTGTTGGACACGACAGATCACCAGCTGCTGTACTTCAGGCTGCTCTCTCCTGATGCTGCTTTTCAGCTACTGTCAGACGAGACAAACAGGCAGGCAGAGATTTTTTTTGAATCGCGGGCTGCGTTTGCATCGCATTCTCGTTTTTCAAAGTGGAAACCCACAACGAAAGACGAGATGAAGCGCGCTGTGGCATTACAAATAGAGATGAGACAGAACTGGTGATATAACTTCAGGGAGCATTGGTCCAAACGTGTTTTGTCCCCTGGTGGCTTAGGTACGTGCTGCTGCAAAGTTTTATTCACTTCTGTAATAAACAGAAGCAAATCCCATGGGGTGAGCCAGGCTATAATGCCATACATAAAGTTCATAAAGTTTCAGAAGATGAAAAGAGGTGACAATACGGTTTTCATGCTGGCAGAAAACTTGGTGGCAGTGGCATGGCATGATGGCAAATGGGTGACTTGTCTCTCTACAGTACACACTAACAATATATGTTAGAAAGTGCAGCAACAGACAATTGAAAAATAGGCACCAAAGCAACACATATTGTAAGGAGTGCAATGTGGCAATGACTGAAATTGGCTGCTTTGAGCGAGATCAGACTTTGCTGTGTAAAATGTATGTGATATGTATGTGAAATCATAGAGTATGCAGGCTCATGCAACATGCAAGACAGTAACATTTGTCAAAAGTAAATATTTTTTGTTAATTTGATATGTTAAACAATTGCTTTGTGTTCTTTTTTTAAAAAATATTAGTTTTTGGAAAAATATTCAGCCCTGGGAGAAAAGAAACAAAAAAAAAAAATTAGCCCTAAAAGAGTTAAGGAAAAAGAAACAACTAAGGGGTGTGAGTCATGTTAATTAAAACTAAGTCATAAGCAGTTCATTAGCAGCAAAAACTGGTCACTGATGAAGAAGATGGCCACTGCGGCCCTCCAGGACTGGAGTTTGACACCCGTGGTGCTTTGACTTTTGTGTTTTTATGTCTAAAACAGCGGAGCTGCTGGACTTTGGTTTTGTTGACCCTGTATGTACATACTGTAGATGTGTGTGTGAGAGATCAGCCCTGGTCAGATCTTACCTGGCCTGCTTCTTGGAGATGGAGACTCGGGAGAGTTACCTGCCATGTCGGAATGACATGTGAGTCGAAATTAGAATGTGAGGGGATCAAAGATTGGACCGTTTAGAAAATCTTTACCATACAAGTGTTGCAGTGTCCCAGATTTTAAAATGATTAACGAATCTAAAGCAGAAACTGTAAATAGGAGTAAACAGTTAATAATTTCTAACATCCATGGAGGAGCCCCTCACCAAGCAGTGCCCAGTTTTGTATCCTGGACAGACGGATAGAAAGGCTCTGAGGTTAGGGATCTGCACTGGTAATCGGAAGGTCGCCGGTTCGAATCCCATAAATGCCAATAGGGACTCTGCTCTGTTGGGCCCTTAACCTGCAATTGCTGAGCGCTTTGAGTAGTGAGAAAAGCGCTATATAAATGCAGAGAATTATTATTATTATTGTGACAATAGAATATTACAGTTCATTTGTTTTAAAGTGATTTGTTATCTTATTGTTCCTCTCTGTAGTGCAGTGAATGATTCTGTTTTTTGATTGACTGTGACATTGAGATGCCATATCTTAGGTCTGCATGTTTAGTAGTTTGTGTTGTGCCACCTTTTGACCCTCAAAGCAGCATGGACTCGTCTGGTTATGGCTTCTAAAAGATGTTGGATGCATTGTTTGCTTGTCTGACACAGCCGATTGCTCTCCAAGGGGAGAATTCTAAATTCATTTGCCAGTCGGCCTCCATGTGCTGAAAGATGGTCCTAGTTTGTGGTGCGGTGGAGTGTTTGATTTGAATCTCATGTCGGCCGCAGGTGGCACAATAAGGTCGACCCGAGCAGTTGTCATACCAGTCCGAGTGTCTGTGGCGCGTGTAGTTCACTCCTTGACTGTGACTGCTGCGCTTTGTTTGTTTGTAACCCTATTAACTTGTTTTTGCCTTTTGATTAAAATTGTATAATTGTTAATGCCGACAAATAGTGTGCTGCATGGCTTTGAATCAAAAAGTCCATTGTTGTGGCTAAATTGTTTGTGCTTTTTCGTTTTAACACATGAAGAAAGTGTAGAGCATGTCAAGAACTCCAGTCAAGAATGTGAAACGTTTGAAGAGATTAGAAAAATAATTATCACAGAAGAGACTGAAGAGCAGCAAGTAACACTTCTTACTGCCCTCAATGGGCTCCCCAGTAACTGCCCCGTGGACGACCAGCAAGTTAATGCCCAGAGACACACTGTTTGTGCAGATCATTGGCATACGGAGCTCACCGTCCCTAAGGAGGCCTCAGGAAAAAGCTTTGAAGTCCCACCTCTGAAGCAGGAAAAGACGGGGAGCAGCGGCGACGCGTTGGCTACAGCAGATTTGGGATGTGTCGTACTGACTGCCAGCCAGAATTCGGGGAGTGTGGATGAGCAGCCAGTGCTAGAAGAGGCGACGCAGGAGTTCTCCTCTCTCGCTCCTCTGACCCCGCCGTCCTCCATGCAGTTGGCGGACCCTGCGGAGCTCTATGAGCCGCCGACTCTGAGGACAGTGGTGGCCAGCTGTCAGATTCCCGATGGAGAGGCTACAATCGATGGCTCTCAGGTACGAGGCTGACTTTGCTTGATGTTTAAAGAGGTAGACGGGCGTATTGTGAGATATGGGGGGCAGCCTCGGCATTTTGTAGACCTTTGTCTACCATGCTGAATGAACATAAGCGACGTGGCTGAGTTTCTTCATGCAGCCCAAAAGTTCTTTTTTGATTGAGTGGGCAAGTGTGGATGTGCATGTCGGGTGGCTCGGTGATGCGCTGACCTTGCACCCGTCCTGGCCCCTGTCCAGACTCTGTAATGGGTTTATAAAATCGAAATGTAAAGTTTTAGAATGCGGGTGTATCTGTGAAATAAATCTGAACAGTAAGATAGGGTCTTCATTTAATTTGGATTGTTAACACTCATTTCTAAAATGTGACAGCAGTGTCATTTGTAAAGTCTGTCATTTTCCAACCCGCTACATCCTAACACAGGGTCACGGGGGGTCTGCTGGAGCCAATCCAGGCCAGCACAGGGTGCAAGGCAGGAACAAATCCCAGGCAGGGTGCTGCCCCACTGCAGGGCACACACACACACGGGACAATTTAGGATCACCAAGGCACCTAACCTGCATGTCTTTGGACTGTGGGAGGAAACCAGAGCGCCCGGAGGAAACCCACACAGACACGGGGAGAACATGCAAACTCCACACAGGGAGGACCCGGGAAGCGAACCTCAGGTCTCCTAACTGTGAGGCAGTAGCGCTACCCACTGTGCCACCGTGCTGCCCCATTTGTAAAGTATTCAGAAAAAATGAAGTGCCTACAGGATTTGGTGAACACAACTATGTAATTTTTTGCAGCATAATGTCGTTGGTCCCAATTTCAGTCATCCAGGCTGTCAATTCTCTGAACCACAGCTGGGTGCCCCACACCCTGAACATAACACTGTGCTGTTAGTGCCCAGATTGGTGTGCTGCAGTGTTACAGCTGTCACTTCATGAAAACAATGGGCAGCATCATTAGTGTGGCGCCAGATGCCCACTATAGGGTTATACCCTCAAACCCCAGCTAGATAAACGGGCAAACACCGGGCCTTTATTAATAAAATGTGCTGTCGCACAAGAATGAAGCTCTACAGAGCACCACAAGCATAAAAGAGTTGTCTAAAACCCGAGGCAATCCAAATGATCACAAACACAAAGCACAGGAGTCAAAAATCCAGAGGTTTTAAAAAGGCACAGAGGAGCACAAGAACTCACCAAACTCCCCGAACACATTCAGAATAAACCAACAGGAACTGTGGGAAACCCTCCATGTTTCTAGGGTGGAGGGCAGTGCCTGGTGGTGATTGGCAGGTGGTCCCGTCTCTTAGGGAAACGCACACAACACAAGGAACATAAGAGTGGCATGGAATGGACAACAAATCGGATAACGAGCAAAAGTAGCGTTAACATAGATAAGGAAGGCCCAAGGAAGACAGGCGCCCTGACCGAAACACGTCCTGCTGTGCTCATTCACTGCTTCTGGGGGTGCCACAAGTGCTTTTGCTCTGAGGGCATAGTTGGCACGACTTGCATCCACCACTTGATGAAGGCTAAGGAAGATTGATTTTTACGAGCCGCTTTTAAAATGTCTTGGCTTTTCATTGGCTTTTCCTAGAGATCCAAATTTTTTTGAATGGATTAAACAATGTCACATGTACAGAAATTAGTGTTAGGGTTCATTACTAACCCTAACCAAGTCTGCTTATCCTGTGCTTATCATAGGTCATCATCATCACAGAGTCCAGCTATGAGGCGTTGACATCGGAAGGCATCCATCTTAATGTCGAAGAAAACGTTTCAGAAGAAATGACGTGCACGGTCATCGAAGGGGTCACATACAATCAGGTCTGCGAAAGCGATGCCGATCCTTGTGAAAACATGGACTCCATTGGAAGCATAGGGGGTATTTTATAATTTTGCATTTTTTAAATCCATCCTCCCAACTGCAGAAGGCCATGTGTTGTATGTCAAACGTTACGTCTTTGCAGCTGAAGGGTTAATGATGGCTGAAGTCCAACTCCTGTTTGTACCGATGGTAGCTTACCATATTGTATGCTTTTCCCTCTCATTAATAATCAGAATACTTGCACTTTCTTCACTTTCTCATTTTTATTGCAATGTTGATGTTATCGTGAGGATCTTCGCGCCTGTCCAGATCTGAGCATTGTAAACGTCTTAATAAAATAAAGACAGACACGAGGATGGTGTTCAGCTGAGCCTCGGTATATGAAGCACATTCGGAATGCTTTGTGTCTAATGGCACTTTTATTTCGGGCATACGAGGACCTCCACCTTGTGATGGGAGGCCAACTTGGCCTGCTGCAGTTCATTCTCTGGAAAGACCAGTTGGTAGTTAATTCACAGTTGGCAGTGTCTGCTTGGTTTGTCCCGTTCTCCCCCCAATAACCCCCCCCAAGTACTAGCCTAGATTTCCAAATGTCAGATTTAACTTTTAGAATGTACGACTTAAATGTTACCTGTCTAATGTACAGTATAGAACAAATTTTTTTTTAATGCTTAATTTTCACTTTTCATTTTAGGAGTTGAAGACAAATCTCTTCAAGAAAATGCAATTTTAACAGAGACCAGCATTCCAGAGGTTTTGTCACGGACAAAGGCAAAAATCGGATCTCAAAGGTAAACATTTTTATTATTTATTTATTTTGACTCCCAGGCAATCCTTAATTCTCCTGGATGTTTAACTGTAATGCATACCTGCCTCCGTAGTCTTTAGGGTAAGCAGGTCAATGTTGTTCTCCTTTACTTTTAGATCCAAAAAAAGCAAAAGAGGTCCAGTAATAGAAGCTGACGGAATGCCAAAAATGTTTCACTGTCCTTATGAAGGCTGCAGTCTGGTGTACGTGTCTATCAGCAGCTTTCAGGTGAGTATGAGAAGCTTGGGAGGTGTGGCGGTCGACTCTCTGCGCTGAGTTTCTTCAGGCTCTCAGCAGTCCTGTTTTATTAAACTTAATTTGTTTTGTCTCATTTTACATTTAAACTTAATATTTCAGCTAAAAGATAAATCTCTCCCACTGCACAGCCGCATAAAACAGTTGATAGAAGGACAAAAACACTCAGACGGTAGGTAGAGGGGGGCCATGGGCACTTTATGTTGACTTATAGTAGGAGTGGGCTGTCGTGAACAAAATGGCTCATCACCATCCTCAGCAGTGCCAGTGCCTGTGGGCCCCGGACCGGCTGGACACTCTCTCTTTGGGGTCCCCACACTCTCTCTCTCTCTCTCACTCTCTCTCTCTCTTTGGGGTCCCCACGCTCTTGTCCTTTCTCAGTAGGCTTCAGAGTAAACGGTCCAAAGGCTGAGTGCCCGCAGCATATGAAGTGGTTGCTCCTCTTTATCACTTTCATCTTTTGTTGTTTACAAAAAATCTTCTAATAGCAAACATACTTATTATTATTTAGGCCTTTCAAGTTTCTGTTTTTGTGTTTTAAAAAAAAAAAAAAAAAAAAAAAATAGGTTAAAATAAAAGCTTAACTGAATATTCTACCGGCCCTTAGAGATGATCTCCTTTCTTGCTGTTTGGCTACTCTGGCCTTGTCCTGTGAATATTAAAGATCATCGTTCCATATAACAGCTAACGTTACTTTAAATACTTTTTGTAATATAAAGGGGATGTTTTTGTATGTAAATAAAACCCCAGATAATTTCATATATTCACGTGTGCCTCGCATTAAAAGGCCATACGTGTCTGTAAAGCTGTATAAGTAAACCTCAAGTCCCAGTGATGTGCTGACTGCCATTCTTGATGTTTTGAGCCCTCGCTTCAGGTAGAAGTGCGCCCTGAAATGAGCCACTAATGTGACCTGGCATGTGACGGTCACCTCATACCTGCCCTTATGTATTGTGATATAGACGCTGTATAGCACCCCACCTGACACAGACTCCCACTGAGGTACGTATAAAACACAGAACTTTTATTTTTCTTCACCTGTGGGCGCACGTCTTCCCCGTGACCCACAGGCAGTACACAGTCCCAAGCACACAAGTAACACAAAAGCACTATCCTCTCTCTTCTACCACCACTCCTCCACAAGCGTAGTCCTCCTCCTCCCAACTCTGGCCACTGAGTGGTGTTGGTTGGACCCTTTTATAGCCCACCCGCTGCTTGACCACCTGGTCCCAATTGCACTTCCGGGTGGGGCTGAAGATTTTGTCCAGCTGGGCTGTGGAATCCAGGCAGCTCCCCCTAGTGGCCAACTGGGCTGTGGAGGACTCCCATCTCCCATGGAGCCTTGTGGGAGGTTGGGGAATCACCGTCAGCCAGGGAGGCTGCCACCAAGCGTCCTGGGGGAGGTATTGAGCTGTCCGTGGTCGCTCCCCCAGAACATATGCAGCAGGGGTGTCCCAGCCGCCCGCCCGCCACAGTATTTAAATGTTTGTTTGCAGCTGAGTTGTTGGTTTCAGATTTCTGTCGTTTCCTTTGCCTGCGCACTCCTGCCATGCCGGCTCCTTCATTACTGTTGTGCCAATTATGAAGTTGTTTTGTTTTTTTCCCACCAAACTGCCCAGCGTGGTGGTCTTATCTGCTCTCCTCTTTTTTTTTTTTTTAGAACCATATAAACCTTGTGCACAGAAAAGGAAGGACAAAGGTGTGTCCACAACCAGGCTGTGGGAAGAAGTTCTACCTGTCAAACCATCTCCACCGGCACATGATCATTCACTCAGGTATAATGAGAAGTCTTCACGTGTTGTGTTTTGCTTTTCTTTTTATTACATTCAGAGCTGCATTTGGCTCTTTGAGACGTACAGCGCCCTTTGTCCCATTCATTAGTTGTGGTTTTATCCTTCCATGCTTTTTAGGAATGTGGAGTTCCCACGTGGGCTCCAGGAATGCTGAGACCCATCTGAGTGGCATTGCCAGTTGAACATAATGTTCTTTTGTAAAGTGTGTGGAATGTCTGGTTGGTGTTCATTGAAAATCAAACAATCAATCAATACCAAATTATTTTTTAATGTTTTCCTTAGTAAGTTGGTCACGCAGCAGATGACCTAAACACAGATAGTGCAGAAGAGGTTGGTACAACAGTCTGACTGATGTTCTGCCTTGGGGGAGGGTTGGGGGTCCAATCGTTGTCCGTATTGTAGACTGACTGAAGAGCTGTCCCCAAATTCTGATAAAAGTCAAAGGAGACCCAATAAAAAGAACTTTATAATAAAGGAAGCTAAAAGCTATGGAGAGAGTCAAACGTCCTACACCCCACAGGCCAGCCGTCAGTGGTCAGTATCCGTTACTGTCTTGTGGGGCTGCTAATCCACATTCCCGCTGTGGTCACCCCCTGCTCACCTTCTCCCCCCTTTCGCTATTCACTCGAGACAGCGCCACATGCTCATCTCACGAGGACAAGCTTGACAGCCCTGGAGCTGCACAGGGGGCTTTTAAGCTCTGGCCAGTAGACGTCACTTCTGAGGCTCTGGATGTTAGAGCTCCCTCTAGTAGCCCCAGGTGGTGTTGCGGTCCTGCGTCAGATCCATTGCATTGTGTTCTTGGCGAGCCCCCAACAGACTGCCCTCCCGAGTTCTTTAGGGCCACGGTTTTCAAACTGTGGTACTTCAAGTCATGCCAAGTGGTACTTGTGTGGTCCTTTATTTTCCACGAATCGATGTTGCTAGAATGCCAATATGTTGCATGTAATCATATATAGTGTAAGTATACAACTATAAATGCATGGAAGACTCCAAGACAGCTTTTATTAGCGTGGGCACCCGTTTCCTTAATTAGTTTAATATCCTTTAATGTCATAATTATAGTCATTATAGTGACTTCAAAACAACACGGGCGTAAATTAACGATTCATTGACAGTAGTACTTCAGTTTACTGGTCCTCGCGGAGTGGTACTTGTTCAAAAATGTTTGAAGACCGTGACTTTAGGGCAGCTCACCAATGCCACGCGGCACTGTTCATGTTCTTTAATTGAGGGTCCTTTATGACTGGGCTTGCATCTGGTAGCTGACGCCTGGTCACTGGCCTTGTCCTCATCACAGCACACAGCGGTTTAGAGATACAAATAATTCAAACCCGATATTAGAAAAGATGGTGCAATCTCTGAATTCCTGTTCAGCGCTTACATTACAATCGTGATTACCACGTACTGTAGAAGGGGGCCGTAGCATTTTAGACTGTTCGGATTATTCTGAATAAATAAATAAAATGGTTATTATTAGCTTGTTGCTTGTAATGTGTTTTAATTATATTTAATTTACTGCCAGGAAAATACAACTCTGTAAAGGAAAGTTACAAGGCAGCCATGGTGTTGGCTGTTGTTGAACAGATACGTCAGCTCTACCCCTTAAACTTGAGGAAATGGGTCATCGAGGGAGATGACGACGCACTGGTCCAGAGTCCGTTAATTTCGTTGTCTCTTGATTGAAATATTAAAAACCGTGTCAGACATTTAGAATCCTTACATCCTGCAGTGTTGACTAAAACCAAAGCAGAAAGAAAGTCTGAGTAGATAGATAGATAGATATGAAAGGCACTATATAATAGATAGATACTTTATTAATCCCCAAGGGGAAATTCCCATACTCCAGCAGCAGCATACTGATAAATAAACAATATTAATTAAAGAATGATAACAATGCAGGTATAACAGACAATAACTTTGTATAATGTTACTGTTAACCCAGGTGGAATTGAAGGGTCGCATAGTGTGTTGGAGGAACGATCTCCTCAGTCTGTCAGTGGAACAGGACGGTGACAGCAGTCTGTTGCTGAAGCTGCTCCTCTGTCTGGAGATGATCCTGTTCAGTGGATTCTCCATGATTGACAGGAGTCTGCTCAGCGCCCGTCGCTCTGCCACAGATGTCAAACTGTCCAGCTCCGTGCCTACAATAGAGCCTGTCTTCCTCACCAGTTTGTCCAGGCGTGAGGCATCGTCCTTCTTTATGCTGCACACTTTATTATTTATCATTATTTATTATTTTATTATTTATTTATTTTTATTATTTGTTTGAGTAGAACTATGTATTTTTTTTTTTTTTTTTTTTTTTTTTTGTAAATTATTTCCTCAAGTTTAATAAAAATGAAAATGGCACACAGCCGGTGCTTTATATCTTTAAGCTCTTCAAAAATAAATAATTTTGCAAACAATTCTGGCCTGTGTCACACGGATGGAGCTGCCTTTACAAAAATAAATAGTTTACAATGACTTACCATGAAAACCAGTAGGATCACACAGGGTAGCACATGGGACCGTGACACACAGCGAGCAGCTTTGGCCTCAAAGTTAACCTCGAAACTTTAGTCCTGTCAGGAGTTCAGAATAACCGAGGCTGCCATTCTCTGACTGGTAGATGGCGCTGTCCCCAGATACCCCGGGTGTTCACTTTTAAAGTTCCATAACTGGAATGGCCACCTCTGCTGCAGTTGTGACAGGGTGGTTAGCGATGTCACCTCACGGCTGCAGAGCACCGGGGTGATGTCCTGACCCCGAGTTGTGTCTGTGAGGAGCTCGCCTTGTTGCTCCCCAAATGTGAGGCTGGCCCTTTGTGAGTCGAGTGCCTGAGGGTGCCCTGCGGTCAGCTGGTGCCACGTTTGGGGTTGGTTCTGCTGTAGGACTGACGAGCCGATGTTTGGGTGGACGCGAGGCCACAGACTAATCGACTGGTCTCCTCCTGTGACGATGCCCTGCTCATTTACTGTTGTTTGCCCTGAAGCTGTCTGCTAAATGTTTATTTTTTTTCTTTTAATGTTGTGTGTTGTTTTCTCTTTGCAAGAGTTCTGCGTCGGGCACCGTTCCCCTTTTGTTTTACCAGGCTGTTCAAATGGTGGTGACACTCATTTCAGGATCACAGAGACGGCTGACTGTCACTTTTATTTATTTTATTGCTTTGTTCGGTGAAACTTCTCATTCCATGCTTAGCCGCAGGTTTTAATCCGCCTCCTTCCATTTATTAAGTGTCTCCGGCCTGTTCAGAGTGTGATGCCCTTGTTCTTTGTTTCAGGTGTTCGGGATTTTATCTGCGAAACATGTGGAAAGTCGTTTAAGAGGAAGAACCATCTGGAGGTCCACCGGCGGACGCATACAGGAGAGACTCCATTGCAGTACGTATCTGTAGGCCATTCACATTGTGAAACGGCAGGACAGACAAAAGAGAGAACACCGTGAAGCTCCCACATGGCCTTAGCCTTGATTTGCATTCCTCCGTAGAAGACGAGAGTCTTTACAAGGCCTGCCAACTTCACACTGAGGCGTCACTCTTTTAAATGGTATTGTTAAGGAGACGTAGCGCTTCAGGTAGTGACCTCCACATCGTTTCTTTGTCACTTCTGGTGTTTAAACAAGAAGATGACATGAGGATTGTGACGTATTGCAGATGCCTTCACCCAAAGTCGCTTGTGAGGTCAGGGTGTCTTACAGTTACTTGCTTATATAATATCTCTGTATACAGTGGGTATAGAAAAGAATCCCCCCCTTTGAAATATTCCCATTTTTTTGCTTTACAGCCTTAAATGAGAACGCACAAACTGACATTTTTCCAGCTTTACGTCCTCGATGCAGTGTATAACACACCTCACAGCTCCTCAGCGTTGCTCTTTTGTTGCCTTTGTTGGTTTTCTCTCTAAACGGCTCACTGCGATTTGCACTCTCAGATGTTATCCGTGACTTTTCCACAGCTCCTTCATTCCAGGCGCTTCCCAGTTTTGACCCCATGCATCTGATTGGTTTGCTGGGCTGCGCCTTTTTCTTTTCAAAGCAAGCCCCCCCGTTTTATTTTGCCAACTTCAGAAAGGAGCGGACGCTGTGGTCTTCTGTCCCGTGTCTCCAAATCATCCAATCAGGTGAGTGCACAGCCCTAAACGTGTGCCCGTACCCTAACCCATTGTTAAGAGTGTTCAGGTCCTTCCTGCTCTGACACACACCCCCCGTCTGACTTTGGTCACCTCACTGCCCTACGGTGTCTTCTTCACCTTTTCATTCCTTAGCCTCATTTTTAGCTTGTTGGAAAACTTCTGGAAAATAAAGTGTAACATTTAGGTAGGCCTGACTTTTAGTTATTTGTTTTATTTTAAATTAAGGGGCTTTGCTCTCCAAAATCCCAAAACCCACCCGCCTACAGCCTGCTCTTCGCACCAGCCACTTGACGTCTCTGCCGCTCGCGTATCTGGATTTCACTTTCACCAAACGACAAACCTTTTAATTCTCGTGGATACGCCTCTTCATTGGGTAGTAACACGACTTTTCCCCGATGGTAACACAAATTAGACGATCTACAAGTCTCCGACTTAAAGTTTAAAGCCAAACAATAACTACATACTCTGTCATATCACCCATGCCCATATATTTGGTCTCTTTTCACTTTTACCTTTTCGTCTATCGAATTGAATTTTGATTCCGTGTTAGGACTTTCATCGTGACAACACAACGTATACCTGCTCGTGAATGTCGTTTCTTTCTCTCTACACTAACTGTCTGACAACAGCATTCACACAAATGAGAAGTGACTGAACTGCGTGAGTGGTTGTGTTTTAGATGCGAGCGGGACTTCAAATCTCTTTGTATAAACTCTTCTCTCGCGGGATTTCACTTTCACCAAACGATAAATCTTTTAATTCTCGTGGATAAGCCTCTTGATTGGGAAGACGCACTGCTTTTCCCTGATGACAACATGAATTAGACGATCTACAAGTCTCTGACTTTTAAATCTGAACAATATATTCCATCTCTTTTCACTGTTCCGTTATTTCACTGAGTAATAATTTCCGTCTGTTTGCGCTAATGAGATCTTTACTATCATTTTTTTGAGACTTTTGAATTTTCATACTTCCATTATCTCTAACCTGCTCTGCCTGTGTACCGTGCCAATGTTTTTGAATTCTTTACGACGTTCTACTTTGTCATCTACTCTTTGCTTTTTATTTCCATGGTTAAATCTCTTGGCACAAAGTCTCATCTCACGGGACGTGAAAGTGTCTCTCTGAGAAAGTCGCGTCTCTCTTATAATAGAGAGATAAGCTAAGAAGTTGTTGTTGAAATAAATGACGACAAGAGTGCTGCGTACATTAAGAGGAAATAACCTTCAACTGTTTTCTAGTTCTGAAAAAGGAAGACCTGGCTGGCTTCCATGGCACCTGTAGGCATAAATGGTCAGCAATGCCCGTTTCATTTGAGTGTTGGCAAGCAGCTGCTCTTCTCAAAGCCACGTGTGGTGAAAGAACAAGGCGGCTGATTTCAGCAGGGCCAACACGCTGCTGTGCCAATGTCACCAGTGACAGTGCTGGCATACCAGCTCATATTGTCATGTTTTCTCTCTCTCAGGAGAAGGCTGATAGAAAGCTAATCACTCAAAGTACATCCCCAAAGTGATGTCTGCTTGCTTATGTTGACCTCTTTTGTAAGTCGCTTTGGAAAACGGCATCTACTAAGCGAGTCAACGTGAATGAAGGAATGTTGCAGAAAGCCACATAGATCCTGCGTCCATCTCCAGCCCATTGCGTCCCTAAATCTCTAATGGCGAGCCCCCCGTGTGCTCGATGCTGATAGATACACAGACGGGCAGCACTTACAGCTCTTCACAGAGGCGCAGTAAATGAATGTTTAATTAGGACAAACCACAACCCCCCCCCCAATACACACCAGAATAACTGAAGTGAAAGAAAGTGAGTTGGTAAAGGGAGCGGCCCCCGTCAGGCACTGTTCAGGGGTATTGCTGTTGGTATAAAGGACCCCCCAGTCGTGTTTCTTGTCACACTTTAGCTCAATGACTGGTTGCCTGTAACTCCTCGGTGTCTTTTGTGACTGAAAGGGGACGTGCAGCGTTGTTCATAATGGCACTCTCCTCCTCTTAGTCAGCTTGTTGGCCCCTCTTGAAGTGACGTTAGTGGCCATCCCAGATGATGTCACTTCCTATATTAACTCTTTGGGGGCTGAATGTTTTTTGCAGGCACCTCAGTTTTCATAAGGTTTCATGTGTTGCTGTGGCTGCTGTCGGCGCCCGTTCAGGGTCTCTGGTGACTGTGTAGGGGGGCCGCTGGCTGCCTGACTGTCTTTTGTATGGCAGTGTGACACAATCTGGTTTGTACCTCCTGTCATCGTAAGTGGTGGTCCTCCCAGGTGAATGTTACTGTAGGCACATCAGCTACACAAGCGTGTTGAGCACCGCGGTCAGCTGGGGGCCGACTGACCAATCACCTGAAGCTGGTTCCTCACTTTCATTTTCAATCTCCGTCTTCAGGTCGTCAGAGTCGGCGATAATGTACAAAACATCATCCACCAAATATTTTGCTTTGTGGATTCACTTTGGTCTCTCGCCAGACTTCGATGCCATTTTAGAGACTGTTTGCTCTTCGCCACTCGTGCTTGCACAGGTCATCAAGGTCAAGTCAACTAAGCGGACTTTTCCTTCCAGCAAAGAGCCGAACTAAAACAAGTTTTACGGTGGATTACCGTTCTCTACTCCTGAATTTCGACAAAAGTCGACATCCACCCTGAAAGAGTTAAAGGAATGCAGTCACCTGAGGCCAGTCCACCCTGTTGTTTATTGTGGACCCCCCTCTAGTACTTGGCAGCAGTGCCCCCTGGGTAGTGACCAGGTGTAGAGGCTCTTTGCTGCGGTGAAGGTCAGTCAGCAGTTCCTCGGTTCCTCCCCCTTGTCAGTGCCGAGTCATCTGAGGGTCTCTTCAAGTGACGTGACCTGGTGTTCTGTTTACAGTCGGAGCACAGAGAACAGGAGTCGGGACTGTTTGAGCCTCACAAATGGTGGTCTGCCCAACAGGTAGTCCGTTATCGGGACCCCAAAGGCTCCTCCACCCGCGTGTTCTTGAGGTTTTGTCATTAATGTAGAAGTTTCATTTCAGGTTAGAGTTGTGCGCCGTGACCTGCTGTGGACTGTGGTTTAACAATCTCGTCTCATCCCAACAGGTGTGAGATCTGTGGGTACCAGTGTCGGCAGCGGGCATCCTTAAACTGGCATATGAAGAAGCACACGCCTGAAGTTCAGTATAACTTTACATGTGAACACTGCGGCAAGAGGTTTGAGAAGCTGGAGAGCGTCAAGTTCCACAAGCTGAAGAGTCACCCGGAGAAGCAGGTCTTGTGAGCGTTTTCTAAAGGACCGGGCGAGGCCTTGTGGCAGGCGGGAGGTAGCCAGCCCTCATCTGAATGGCACTGCCCAGTCTCTGGGCTGACTTGGCCAGCGAGGGTCTGCGGATGCAGTTGCAGAAGACACTTTTGGGGGGTACTGTGTTGTGTTTTCCTCCCTGCCATGCCATACGCACTTTGAACAATTGTAACTTTTACGTGTGACGGCCTGGTGATTGTGTTGTGCCACCCTGGTCGGGCGGATGGAGGTGTGAAGTGCTGAATCATGTGCATCAAGTGAAAGGGTGAATTGTTTTCTTTCTGTTGATGTTGGGATCAATGACAAGTTGTGAATTTTCTGCAGGCAGAATAAAGACAACAGCAAAGGAGAAACGAAGAGTGGAAGTGCGTGTGCTCATCGGGACGTGTTACTTCAGGTGCTCTTGGGACCCCCCTGACGTTATTATTTTTTTTTTTCTCTTCACCAGGTACAGTTTCGTGCCCCCCGAACATCCGTAGAGTTCCCTGGCAATGCTGGCTCGCTGGATTCTCTTGTGGAGAAGTTCGGGGTCTCGCTTGTTTTTCTTTTGCTTTTGCCAGCCAACACGCCATCAATGGTGGGTCCCTGGCATATGCCAGTTTGGGTCTGCCTAGGAGGGCTTTTATTCCATGTGGGCTGTGCACTTTATTCAGATATCTGACATTTTTTTGGTAAGAATTTTGTCCGAGGTGAGATGGCGTCAGCCCACCCTGGTAAGCCCTCCTGCAGACTCCATTGTGTTGCTTTGGCACTCCCAGTGGACCCTCACACCGTCCTGTTCATGGGAGGGGGCTTCTAGTTTGATAACATGGGTGCACTAGACGTGCAGCTTTTTAAAGTCCTGTGCCTGTTGATCTCGTGTTTATTTTATTTTATGACACGCGTTGGCATTTTAACGAAGGCCTGGCTCACTGGTGGCGTTGGCCCTGAGCTCGATTTCAGGGTACAAGTTTTGCCTGGCAGACTGAAGACCTCGGCCCCTTTCTTTCGAACATCACGTCTGTTACTTTCTGCTTGTCCAATATGTGAAGGTGTGCTGTTGGGGGGTGTGGGCACAGATCCTTAAGACTTTACGTGAAGTACACTTACATGCCCCCGCCCCCCAGTCTACTCTGTGCCCACAGTGTGTGTGTGTTTAGACAATCTTTGCGTGCCAGCCATCACTCCAGCCTGCCACATCATGCAGAAACCAGAAGACAGACAGTGGGGGGTGGCACCATTCAGGGGTGGCACTCGTAAACAAAACTGGACACGCGAGGGGCGCAGCAGCTGGTCACTCTTGAGTACATCTGAGCGTTATGATACGGTGGACAAGGAAGTGCCCCCCCAACTGGTGGGTTAGTCTACAACAAGTTAGTGCCACAGTGGGACAGCTACCTCGATGGTAGTCGGTGGTCGTCTTCACCTCAGTCTGTTTTTGCTGTTTCAGAGGCAGGCTGTGGTGGTCTGTAGGTGGGCTTTATCATGGGTGGTGTTCAGTTAACTACCTCTGCCTCCTACCCCACCGGTGGTGGCACTGGCTAAGTGTGGTGTTGTTGAGGTGGACAAGCGCCGTCGACATGTTGGCTTTTGGTTTTGGTCGTCTGCCCAAGGAGTGGAGGAAGTCAAACGAGACCCCCGTCCCGAGTCTGTGATTTGATGGACTTGTCAGGTTTACTTTGGCTTCTTTCTGCAAAATTGGTTTAATGGTCCGGAAAGTAAACGGCCCGCCATTCTCTTTATGAACGCCGTTATGAGGATCCTGCTGCTTTAGGGGGCGCAGGGTTATGGGGGCTGGGAGCAGGACCAGAGCCACCTCTAAATGACAGACAGGCGGGCAGGTGGTGCCTTATTTGTCCCGGGGGGGCCATTCATCTTTTTACAGAAGCTTTATAAAATATAACCAGACGACAAGATGAGAATTAAAAACAGAAATAAAGAAACGCGTGCCTTGGCCGATGACGAGAGAGCCGCCTCAGTGAGGCCTGTTGACGCTCGGTGGCCTTTCTTGTGTCACACAGAGTGTGGCCTGCCATGGGGGGGGGGGGTCTTCCTTCTCTGCTCCACCCCCCTGCCCCCCCCCCATCTGGGGAGTTTTCCCTGTCAATGTTATTTCTTCACACACGCGGCTTATTTGCATTTGCCCTGTGAAATTGTGTGTTAAAGTTGAACATTTTGTCTCCAGCCCTGGCCTTTTACATTGAACCCCTGAGGGTGTCACTTGGCACATAAACTTTCATGTATATTTTATGTTTCACGGCGAGTCAGTAGTCGAGTATTGATCTGCATCTTTGATGACACACACATTGTAAAGTAGAGTTTTGTGTTGTTTTTGAACATAACGCGCCGCTCTCGTGAGATTCAGCCGTTTTAAAAAGAAGAGCAGCAGCCTCAGTAGGTGGTGTGACCAGCAGGGGGCGCCTGCCTGCTCCCTGGGTTTGTGTTCTTTATTGAAATGCAGGACGTCCTTGAACCCGTGACCATGCCTGTCAGTATTGAGATGACGTGCAGCCTTCACCCCATGTAGTGTGATCTCCAGGCTGAAGAGGAGCCATCGGTGGGCAGGCCCTGGGCTCGTGCGGACGCCTTCAGACTTCGATCAGCCGAAGTGCCAGGTCAGGGTAAGACGCTGTGCTCTTCTCGGCCTCCAAGCCCATTCTTTGGACTTCCTGTGCTCCAAAGCTCAATGATCAACCCGTCCTCCTTCAGCGCTGGTTACAGGCGCTCTTCTTCGGCGTAGGTCTTCTCCGGCCGTGACCTTTGACCCAGTGCGCCGCTCCAACCACCTCATTGGCTTTGTTTTGATTCACACAAGCGAACAGAAGTCGTGTCCTCACCTCAAGAACAGGAGTAGCGGGCATGTGCAGCACAACGTATTTCTGGATGCCCTTTGTTGTCACAAACATACGGTGGAAAGATGGAAGGCGTTTATTCTTTTGTCAAAATGCAAAAAGGTCACTTTTGTAAGTTTTTGTGCTTTTATTTTCATTTGGAGCCCTGAACTCCTTGTGCAAACTGACTCCGTATTTTAAAATGTAGAGAAAATGTTTAACTGTAAAACACCCTTCTGTGTGGAAAATGCATATACGCCATATTTGTGAAGAAGTAACTTTAATCAGCTGGACGTGTCGGCGGGCAGGACCCCCATAACCCGAAGTGTAGCTGGCGCTGCACACCACGGTGACCAAAGACGAGTCAACTTGGCCCTCTGTGTTATAAGGCTCAGTGTGCTGATGTGGCCCCCCCAAGTAGTGATGAGGCATAGGGAGCCCCTAATAATAACCTGACAGGACAGCACCCTAAGGTGCTTTACAAACCAACAAGAATGTGACAGCATGAGGTGCAAGGCAGGAAAAATCCCAGGCCATCGCAGGGTGAACACACACGGGCCAGTACAGCAACTCAGCAGCATGCAGTTTGACCTCCACGTGGCCACTAGAGGGCAGCAGACAACTGCAGTTTGTGTCATTGACTGAGTGACGGTGACAGTGAGAGTGAGACTGAGAGTCGGAGCTCCTGAGACGAAAGCAGACATGGAGACCCTTTGCGTTGTGCTGTTCAAGTGCTCGGCCCCCACTGTATGCACATCCATTGACCTATATAGGAGATGCACAAGCCCCCCGTATGGACTTCAGTTTGAGAGAGCAGAAGGACGGTGATGGAGGCGGGTGAAGGTCCCACTGCTCAGTGTGTGTGAATTGACCCGAATTCTCGTCAGTGAGGTGTGCCGTTGCTTCGCAGGTGACTTGCCAGGATGTGATGCACCAGTGAGTGGATGGCACCAGGCGCCTGTAGAATTTGGTCAGTGCAGGAGGTTCGGACATTGATGAGCCACCTTAACGTTTGAAAAGCTGAAAGCTGCTGACCTTCTCCAATGAAGTTGGACCTCACAGCTCCTTGCCTTTGCTAGCAGTCATGAACAGTTTCCATCCTGGCATTACTTCTCTTTGTGAGCTGCCCACTTGGTGGTGATCCAGACCCACTAAACTGTCTTGACAATTGCTGTGGAGGAGGTGATGCCACCCAGATCTACCCACGCGGAGGTCCAAAATCCATTTACGGTGGGTGGCACTGATTCTAGGAGGTTGGCAACTTTCTATAGTCTTTAGGCAGGACTGTGGCAGAGGAGGTTTTATTGTGCAGGTGTGCCAAGTGAGGTGCGGTCCAACTTGCACCAGTTGTAATGACTGGTCAGAAGAAGCCTGGTTGGAAATGCGTAAAACGTGGCAGGGGTGACTGGGCCAGGAACTGAGCCCAAGAAGCAGGTGTCCTGACAGTACAGGGCAAGAGGACAGAACGGCGCCCGGCTGGACATCAGGACTTTGTCATTTTACTGCACTTTAATCACTAATGAAATGCAGACTTGTGCCAGCGTCATGGCGCTGGGCATGGTGGGCTCCTCCTTGAGGTTCGTCTTTATTTGGCCACATTCTTCTTTCACAGGGCGTCTGCTGGTTGTTTTGTGCTGCTTCTGCTGTGCCAGGCGTGACTTGTGAGCCCCCCCGAGAGCTCCTCCCTGCAGACAGGGTTAGGCCCCACCCCCCTGCCAGGCTCGGCTCACCACCTGAGCCAGTTCCACTTCAGTGTGCACTCGGGGGGGCCAAGTGAGCACCGCACAGGGCACAGCAGGAGGAGACTCGGGTAAGTGGGGCTATGTGGGCACCTCATCCGGTGAGCACAGGACTTGAGGCCTCTGGGCACTGCCCTCTCCTTCGGTGCCAAGGTACTGTAAACTTGTCATGTTTCAGATCCGAGAAAAATGTTTAACAAATGCCGGAGCTTCGGTGATGCGCTTGACTGCTTTGGCTTTATGGAGCACCTCGGGACGTGGGAGTGAAGAACGTGTGGAGTCGTCTGCAACAAACCGAGCGCCATGGCCAGGAGATCAGCGGGCGCGCGCATCCAAAGTCCATCAGTGATGGGGGCTTCCAGAGTTGGTGTCATGTTAAAATTAGAACGGGTTAGTTAAAGAGCAATGGAGGGGCCTCAAGGCTGGAGAGGACTTCAGATCCGCAGTAGTAACCCTGGTCACTGTTTTTATTAAATGTAGCGCCTTGCACTGTGCGGCACTGGCAGAGTGAATTGACCCGCAGCATGTCCCGGGTGGGCATGTGCCCGGCATTGGTGGGATTGAGTTCAGTCAGTCTGGTAACGTTATACAGTAAGTTGATTTGTATTATATTAATGGTATGACTTACTTCATATGGTGCCTTTTAGCGTGACTGCTATTTAATGACTGCTGCCTTTCACAGTAAGTAGCCAATCAAAAGTCAGCCTGCCAACCTTTGATGGCGACTTTGATTTGTTAGGACGAGTCTTCACTTGAGGTGGTGCCACGTAGAGTGAGTGGCACTGGAGTGCAGGTCTGTTTAGTCAGCCTTTATGTTATATAGCACCTTTCACATTAAGTGGAGCAAATAGAAATATTAAAGTGGAGTCCACCAGTCCATGTGTGCTTTACAGAGCTCTGCCTTTCAGATTTACGTCAGTCTGTTTTATATAGCGCCTTACACAGCTGCTGGCCTCATGAGTTGGTCCATCAACGTTTGGATTGACTTTGGTCGTTCATTACCTGACAAAGCCTCAGAGGATTAGTCCATTTATTATTCTCCATATAGTGCCTTTCATAGTTACTGCAACACATCTGATGGATTGAGGTACCCCATTAATCTTTATTTAATATAGCGCCCTTCAAAGCAGTTGGCCTTTCCGTGTCTGCTGTGTTGAGTTTCAGGGGAGTTGCGTATCCAGTATTGCCCATCTCTGCTTGATCTGGTGCCTTTCATGGTTCACCCAAGATGCCAGTGCAGCAGTAGGTACGCTTTACGTGATATGGTGCCTTTAATAGCAACAGCCCAAAGTCAGCCTTTTGCTCTTCGTTTTTATATACGGTGGCACCATTCACTCTGACTCCCTCAGAAAGCACCATGAAGCTGCCGATTATTTATACCATTTCTTATATTAGGAATTTATGATTTTTCGTATAGCTGGGGGGTCAGAGTGCAGGGTCCGCCATTGTACAGCACCCCTGGCGCCAGCTGAAGGGCCCAGCAGAGTGTGATCCGTCGGTCATAGTCGGCCCGAGAGGCTTTTGCAGGATTGTATTGTTTAGGTAGTCTTTATATAATAAAGCGCCTTCATTAGCAGTCTCCAAAGTCACAGTCTCGGTTTGTATGTAGTGCCTTTCCTATTGACGTACCTCCAAACACTCCTCAGAGTTAGAAATTCTGCTGAAAGCATCAATCAGTCTTATTTTATGGAGGGCTGATGGACCACCGCTGGACAGGGGGCTCCAGGGTGGGGGTGGACAGTGGTGGCCGTCGCTCCTGGCAGTGCAAACCTTCTTCTCGTTGTTTTCAGATGGATGAAGAGCGAGACCTGGGGACCTGAGTTCGCTTCCCGGGTCCTCCCTGTGTGGAGTTTGCATGTTCTCCCCGTGTCTGCGTGGGTTTCCTCCCACAGTCCAAAGACATGCTGGTTAGGTGGATTGGCGATTCTAAATTGTCCTTAAGTGTCTGCTTGGTGTGTGTGTCCTGTGGTGTGTTGGCACCCTGCCCGGGATTGGTTCCTGCCTTGTGCCCTGTGTTGGCTGGGATTGGCTCCAGCAGCCCCCGTGACCCTGTGTTCGGATTCAGCAGGTTGGGAAATGGATGAATGGATGGATGAAGAGCGATGACACAAGGGTCAGGCCGTGCCCCCTGGTTTGCATGCCATCCAGGCCACTCATTTACAAATGATAACATCGGTTGGACACTGGCAGCATTTCCTCATCACGCGGCTGTGGGACTCACTGAACAAACTCACCTGACCAGTTGCCACGAGATCCTTGATGATGCAGTGGGGCTACCGGACACTCCATCACCTCACACAAGAGCACAGCAGAGACAGGGAACATGCCCTGTTTGGGTGGCCCAATGTGACTGCCCTACCCAAGTGGGCACACCTACAGGGGTTCAGACTGGGCCAGGCCTTTTGTTCCACTTGATGCTTCATGAACACCTGGCACCACAGCCTCATGTGCTACATGAAGATGCTTCTTGGAAGGCCAGGAGTTGCTTTCTACTAAAAAGAACCACAGGCTCACCTTCTTAGTCCATCTTGGACATTCTGAAGGACTAAAATTGCCTGGCATTTCTCTGTCTTGACAGAACATATCAGCAAAGCTTTGGGCATCCGTTTGTCCTTGTGGCATCCCTACCCATAGGCCTCTAGGTTTTACTGCACCTAATATACCCTTAGCTGATGCCAGCTTGTTAGTACAAAGACCTGTAAGTCTGATCACCTTAGTGCCAGCCTGGAGCCTCGCAGACCTTGAGGTGGATGCACCACAGCAGCAGAATGTCATGCTGGTCTCCAGTCCTGGCAGTGAGTCTACAGTGGGCACCTGATTACTGGGTGGGTGAAGTGGCAGATTGCAGGGTGAACATTTGGTGTAAACAGCACAAGTCCAAGGCCACATCCTACCTCAGTAATGTTTCAGGGTGGCACTGTTGTCTGGAAACACAATTGAAATGCCACAGCATGGCCTATTGATCGTCATTCTGTCGATTCTTTGATTGCTGCCTGCTGCCCCTTTCAAAATTTCTAAAACACAAAGCCTCAGGCGACGTCGATGAACATCATGGTGACTTCACTGGTCCAGGGGCCTGCGTACGGGAGCTCTCACACCCAAAAGGTGAGGTGGGACTGGAAATGCCGAATACAATGGAGCCTCCGTGCAGGGAAATCCTGAAGGAATCTTCTCAGCCCCTTGATGGGTCGATGAGCTCGCCGGACCCCTTAAGTTGCTGCCCGATGGAGCCGATACAATATAATCGGCTGTCGCAGAAAAAGTGGCGAGCACAAATGTGCTGGCAGTCGCTCAATTTGATGTGCCCGCCGATTTCTAGCCACGCGAACTAACGGGGTCCGGTGATGAGATCAGTTGTTGGCAAATCTGACGTGCCCTACGACTAGAAGTTGGGGGGGTTCTGTGTGCATCTGAAATGAATGGTCAGCCAGACGTACAGAACATGTAAGGTGGCAACGAGAAGAAAGGAACGCATGTGTGTCTGTGTGTGAGTGCGTATGTGTGTGAGTGTGTGTCTATGTGTGTGTGTCTGTGCGTATGTGTCTGTGTGTGTGTGTCTCTGTGTGTGTGTTTCTCTGTGTGTGTCTGCGTATGTGTGTGTGTGTCTGAGTATGCGTGTGTGTTTCGGATATCACAATGAGAACAGACTGCTCTGTCTGATGGTTCACGTTTTATGTATCAGGACAAAATGGAAAAAAAATGGTTAAAAAAGGGGCAGTGGCGGGTATGGAAAGTCTCCCCTCGACCACCCGCTCTGTCAAAACAAGGGACGAGTTTACGACATTTGGGAGGCCATCATCCTCAGACATGCAGCGTGATCAGAGACCCCCAGACTAGAAGGTGTGTGATGTGCTCTGAGGGGCTGAAGTATTCATTCTGCTGTTCCTCTGCTTTCTATAAAGCAGCAGGCGGTGGGGTGTACTGGTTAAGGCTGGGGGCTTCATACCCTACGTCAGGGGTCTCCACCTCCAGTCCTGGAGGACCACCCTGGCTGCAGGTTTTCATTCTAACCCTTTTCTTAATCAGTGACCTTTTGAATTCATTTTATTTGACTTGCTCTTGAAGACTCAGACCCCTTAATTGTTTCTTTTTCCTTAATTAGCGGCCAAACAATCATGAGACACAAAATGAGCCAAAAAACTGGTGTCCATCAAACAATATCAGAAAATGAAGAACGATGAGGGTCTCAGGAATGTCGATCTGCTCAGGTCCCCAGCGCTCTTAGAAAAGAGAAGATCAAGTTTTGTAAATGTCTGCCATCACATACTGAGAGCAGCAACAAGCCACGGAGTTCAATGAACGAGACTCGGCGCCTCATTCAGCAGCTGCTTGGAGTTTGCGGCCTGACTTGGGTGGTCTTCTGTCGGCTCCCTCACTTCACATTTCATTTCTCTTTGGGTGCCATTTAAGGAAAGAAATGAAGAAATTCAGGGAGAAGTCAATTAAAATGAATTCCCAAGAAGTTAATTAGCAGCACAAACAGGACACGCGTTAAATAAAAGGGTCAGAATGAAAACCTGCAGCCAGGGTGGTCCTCCAGGACCGGAGTTGGGGACCCCTGCCCAAGTCCCTTCATCTGTCTGGGCTCCAATCAGAAAAACACACAAAAAAAAGAAATGTCACCAATTGGATGTCAAATGCTGTAAGTCGCCTTGGATAAAGGGGTCAGCCCAACACTGTAAGTCACAGGACAATCAGGGGTCTATCAAAGTGCCAGTTAGGTGCCCCTCTGTAAAGCAGTTCACATGAAAGGCACTATACATGTGACAGATAGACAAGTCTTTGGACTTCAAACCTTGAGGTTGTGGGTTCAAATCCCGCTGCTGAAGCTGACGGTCACCCGGGTGAAGCCATCACTCGAAGAGGACACGATCTAAAATACTAAATACGTGCACTTGACTAGAATCAGCTGTTGTGGGCCCACCATGACTGCAGTGACCTCTTTAATGGTCCTTCTTTACAGATTTGTCAGGGAAGTCCTCTTCACCTAAATTCATGTACACTCCCACCACAGAGACCCCCTAAACTAGCAGTCTTCCACTTCTGGTGTGTTGAGTTGCCCTCGACTGACCTCGGTGGTTGTACTTCTTGTCCATCACAAAATGCTTTGAATGAACTCCATGACAAATCACTGTGGGCCAAAATAGTTGACCGCGCCTGTGTGTGTGTGTGTGTGTGTGTGGGGGGGGGGGGTTCTCAGATACTAAAATGTGATGAACAGCCCACCCCGCTGATCAGAGTAAGTTAAAGTGGGACAGCAGTCAGTGAGATGTTCTCCATAAGCAGTTCCCCCCATGACGTCTGTAGCCTGCACATAAATGATTATGTTGACCCCCAACCCCCCCCCCCCCCCCCCCGCAAACCTTCCTATTTCTAGCAGCCCCAAATCTGTAGAAAGTCTGTGGCCGTGCTGAGTTGGCCCAGTCTTGGTGTGACAGCAGATCAGAGGTACCCGCTCATCTTACTCTTTGCCTCTGCCCCCAGGCCTATGCCAGTCTATGCCAGCTCATGCTGTTCTCTGTTTTGTATTGCAGGTGATCTTCAGTTCTTGATGAGCGGTGTATTACTGACTTGAGTGCCTGCTTTTCTCGTTTTCTGGTACGTCCATTTGCATTTTGTTTTCTCTTCTGTTCCTCTCTGAAAGTCATGTGGAGCCCCGAGCTGGTGGGAGGCCTGTGGCCCGTTGATTTGACCACACGCTGTTTGTTGTGCACCGAGTAGCCAGACTCTTAGGCCCACCTATCTACTAGAAGTGTTTCCCACCTTTGACCTTAAGAACAGCGTGAACTCATCTGGCCATGGGCACTAATGAATGTGGTGCCTTTTCCAGCTCATCTTAAAGGTGCCAGATAGGGTTGAGATCTGAGGACTGAAGCCATGGACCACTGGAGCAGACCACTGGAGCAGTGAGAACTCGCAGTCATGTTCCCAAAACCATCAGGCTGCAAGTGTGGACAAACAGCATGGCCAGTAGAGAAGTTCAGACAGGCCTGTGTTGTTCAGCAGTTATCAGAGGTCCTCTCGTGTGAAACTCACATCACGTGGCCACCATCAGCCTGTACTCCTGACGTGGCTCCTGTTTAGGGTTACGATATTTCGATGATGTTGCGAGTCTTATAATGGTACGGTACCAGCATTTCAGGATTTTCGGTGTCGGACTTTAAACGTCAGCTTTTCTCTTAGTATCCCACCCTTCACACTCGCTGTTGCGTTTTCAAAGTCTCCTCACACTTCACGGGGGGCTGCCTTCTCCCCTTGTTTGTTTCAAGATGATCGGGGCGGCTGACATGGTGTGGCGTGATGGCACGGTGCATCAGGCAGCCTGGCGTTTTGGAGTTGTCAGAAACTTGTTTTGGGCCCGTTTTGTTGCTGTGGTCCTGAAGCTGGTATTGATACCAAAGTCAAAGTCTTTTATCGGCGATCCAATGCGGCTCCTGCTTCTTCCTCTAAATTCTGACCCTTCCATCAGCACACTACTGAAGCCTGCATTCGTCTGACCAAGGAGCTCCTCAACAGTCCATTTTTGGAGATGTGGTGACAACTTGATTACCTGACGTAGCCTTTAGCTGTTGTAAGCCATTCAAGGCCACGTCCTCTACAGTCGTGAGCTCAGAGATGACATTCTTGATGCTGATGTTTGATTGTTCTTTATAAACCCCTGAGATGGTTTTACATGATGACCACCACTTGGGTGATGCCAGGACAGACGTGCCTAGTGACATCTATCATGTTATGTCCAATGCAGCGCGTTTCAACACTAACTGATGTTCAAGGTGCCGGTCTGCCCAATTTGTGCCACACAGTGCTCTCACGTGACGTCTGACCTCTTAGGAGATGGTGGCAGATGTCCCTAATAATCTGGTGACCCGCTGTATGGTCACAATAACTTATGAGCTCAGTGCTCTGGGCAATAATTTCAAATGCAGTATGGAAAAAAAAAAGAAAAGCAAGACCAGGTCCTTTTTGTCACGTGTGCAGAGTCCCCTGAAATGTTAATCAGAATGCCACTCTCAGGATGGCACGCAGGGTAAGCAGGTAGAACTGCCTCACTTCGAAACTTCTGTCTTTATCATCTGAAATAACTACCTGACCTCAAAGTCGTAGAGACTGTCATGAACCCGAGAGACAGCCAGTGCTTGAGATGCACCTCTTATTCTGTTTCTGCTGTTCATTCGACCTGATAATGATGATGATGATGTCCACTGCTCTCCTTGCATGTTGTGTTCTCTGGTGGCTAAACAGTCCAACCCTGGAACCACAGGTTGTATTGCTGAAGGGCCACGTATGAGTTGCTGTGTTCCTCAGCTGGCTACTCTGTTCTCCTCTGATGTTTCTCTTCCAACTCCATGTAAATGGGGCGCCTCTGGGTTTTCGCATTATTTGTAAGTTCATTACTGGATTGGTCTCACACTCACACACAGATCCTGTCCACATCACTTCACACATGAGTGAGGCCTCAGTGCTTGTGGACTCACAGTCATCAGCGTGAACAACGTATCGGCATCCCCAGATTTCATGACCGTTTGACTCTGAAATTGGGGTGATGACGTCCAGCGTCCAGATGAAGTGGTCACTCTCTCCGCTCTCCTCCCTCACAGGTGCGGGTCTGAACCCATCATATTACAGACGTACCATTGGCTAGCTATTCTGGGGATGGATGGCTCTTGTCTGTTTACTCTCTTGTTGACTAGGGGGCTTCGCTCGCCACT
Source organism: Erpetoichthys calabaricus (assembly GCF_900747795.2). Taxonomy (NCBI): domain Eukaryota; kingdom Metazoa; phylum Chordata; class Cladistia; order Polypteriformes; family Polypteridae; genus Erpetoichthys; species Erpetoichthys calabaricus. The sequence goes on along the minus strand of NC_041410.2, from coordinate 96,308,011 downwards.
CCCCATCTCCCGGCCTGCGCCACTTCACGTCTCTGCCTCTCGCGTAGTGAAGAGGGGGGCTGAACGCACGCTAAGCAGATGCGGCCGCTCCTCTGACACCCCCCCTTAAACAATGGGACACAAATCCAATTTTTTTACCTCCTCTTTGCTCGATCAGCTGGCTTGCTGCTGCTGCTGCCACGTGATCTGCGTGTTGCGCTTTGGACATTTCAAAGCCTGTGCAGCAGCTGTTTGTCTCACTGCCTTATCTCACAAGACGTTAAGGTGTCTCTGAGAAAATCACATCTCGACCCAAATATTCTTTTTTATAATCGAGAGACTCATTAACTGCGGTGGGCTGGCGCCCTGCCCGGGGTTTGTTTCCTGCCTTGCGCCCTGTGTTGGCTGGGATTGGCTCCAGCAGACCCCCGTGACCCTGTAGTTAGGATATAGCAGGTTGGATAATAGATGGATGGATGGATGGACACTCGTTAAGTTATCAACTGTCTGCCCCTTTTAAACCAAGAGTACCATAAATGACTTTGATAACAAGACAGATACAAGGAAGTTATAAATTGTTGGTCACAAGAAGGAATGGATGCAGATGTCGTTAAATTTCTTTGGTCCTGTCCAGGACAGTCAGGTGCCCGGTCTCTGGTCACTGTGGAGTGGGCTTGTCCCCCTGGGTGTGTCTGTCAGTATGTGTCAGGTTAACTGGTGACACTAAATAGGTGCTGCTGTGTCTTTGTGAGTGCGTCTACATGCAGTAGGGTGACTCCTGGATTTTCATCCTGTGCCATTCACTCGCCCGTTTGTGGAGTTGGCATGTTCTCCTCATGCCTTGAGGTGTTTCTGTAAGCTTAATTGGTGATTGTGTGCCCCCTGAAGGACTGCCACCCTTGCTGAACTGAATGAAGGGCGTTAGAGAATGTTAGATACTGGACTGTTATATTATGTGCACACATCTCTGGTCCTGACGCCAATGAGCTGGCCACTTTCTCAGATGGAGCCCATTTAGTAAATACCACAGAAGACTCCATTCTCTTAAATAAATGATCAAGTTGGTCAAGGAGGGGCGACTATTGGATTAGTAGGCCGTCTGTATCAGTTAACACTGTGCAGTTTCGTGATTAGAGAGAAACAGAGGACCTTAGGCAGCCTACTATCTTTGTGTAATGGATGCTTTGGGGACGTTTGTAAGAAGTGATGCAGCTTAATAAAGCATCTGAAGCTTAAAAAAACGAGAATATGGCCCCATTGGACAAGGCAGGTGAGTGCAACTTAATGAGACAGACTGAGCCTCGAGAGGTTGAAGACCCTAGTGACCTACCATCTTCACGTAAGAGGCACACGTGAAATGTTCTGATGATGGGTGGCAAGAATATTGGCAGAATGGCTAAGTGTATCTTCGTATTTGAGGTGGAACCGTTAGGTGGGGTCGGCACGGTGGCGCAGTACCTCACAGTAAGGAGACCTGGGTTCGCTTCTCGGGTTCTCCCCGTATTTGCATGGGTTTCCCCCCACAGTCCAAAGACATGCAGGTTAGGTGCCTTGGCGATCCTAAATTGTCCCTGGTGTGTGCCCTGTGGTGGGCTGGCGCCCTGCCCGGGACTTGTTCCTGCCTTGCGCCCTGTGCTGGCTGGGATTGGCTCCAGCAGACCCCTGTGTTAGGATATAGCGCTTTGGACAATGACTGACTGACTGACTGACTGACCTTTAGGTGGCCCGTTTGCTGTCTTTGAGAAATGGCTGCCTGAGGAAGACTTTAGGTGCCAGTTGTGACACTCGAAAGGCTATTTAAGAGAAGTCAAATACAAATGTATGCCATTTAGCAGCCAGTGCTGGTCTTGTAAATGAAATGGACTGGAGCGTGAGAGATGGAGGCCATGGGTGACCAGCAGAGCTTTCCAAACTGGGTATAGCAGCACAGTGTCATGGAGGGGGTAACGCTCTAATTTGACTTTTAATTTTCAAGTGATGGCTATTTTTAAGCTTGAGAACAGAAAAGATTCACTTTAAAGACGAGTCACTCTGAACGCTGGTGGCTTCTACCGGCCTGCTCCTCTAGTGAACTCAGCAAGCTGGATGTGCTGTACTCCAATGTCAATGGAAACCTGTGGGACATCAGGGCAGGTCTGACCATCTCACTGCTATTGCCAGGCCAGGAGTTCTTTAGTGGGCTGTGGGTTGTTGTTTGCTTATTATATTTATATATTTCTTCTTTTGAGCCTCTGTCAAGTTTTCATTTTTCCTTGGGGACAAGTAGAATGTAATGTGACGTAATCTGCGGTAGGGATGGTAAATGAGAGCCTCACAGGTGCTGATGTTATAACAGAACAAGGAAAACATTAAAACTAAAGTTTACCAACGCAGGCAGGGCTGGCACTAGGCTTAGGCCGAGTGGGCACTAGTGCAGAGTGGGAGCCTCAACTTGATGGCTGTGGGTAACTTTGTGGAGTGTGAACAGCAGTGATGGAGTCGACTTGTGTTTCCACAGGTAGATCTGCACGAGGTGAGAGCTCATCGACTGACGTAACATAGTATGGCGTCCCCAGACCTAAAAACACAACACACTTAGGCCATATTCTCACTGTCCCTCCAGGGCGAGTCCATTCAGATCCATTTGGCGTGAACACCTAATCTCGTGTGGTTTCCAAGTTTTTGCTGAGATCAAACGGAGTCTGCTTTTGTGTGAGGTTCTCAATTCCGTTTCAGTTCTAATCACATCTGACCTCGGATTGTGATTTGATGTGACTTGTTAAAATACTTCTGGTGGACAGAAGCGTGCAGTCAGTGGTGCAGCGAGAGAAGTCGAATGTTGTCCATCTAATTTAAAAGTTCTCCAATTCTTGGGAGTCCCTAACCCTCTCCCACCACTCTTGTCTCCTGCCGCGTATTCAGATTATTTGAATGGAGGTGAAGGAAATCAGAACTGAGATTATTTTCACGCAGAGCCTGAAGAGAAAGCACATTACTGGTGATATTCTTTTTATGGTGATGCAGTGATATTTGATCAAAGTTTTCTTTCCACTGTGAAGCTTTGATTGTTGCGACACACTGATAGTAATAACGATGAAGATTTGCTGGTACACTTTGTTGAAATTGGAAGTGGTGCCCATCTCAAGCAGTGCTTTCACAGTGCCATATCTGCGCAGGCTCAGCTGGAATCCCAATGTCTACATGTAAGCATAAGCTGAAGGTGTATGTGAACTCGGGTCGTGTCTACAGTAGACTGCGGCGTGGCATTGAGACTCCAAAACGGGGCTGAATATTTGTGACACAGTCTGTCCTCTTTCTAGGTGAGCTGTGGCAGTGGTAGCCGAAGTGAGGAGACAAGTGGAGAAATCTGAGCAACGCTGACATTGAAGCCAGGAGGTATGTCCATCAATCAGATTCTAAATTTGAGGGAAATGCTATCCATGAGCCATCTGACGATTTGAGTTCATTTGTGCAGATGTGCTACATGTCGTCTTATTGCTAAGTCCCTAGGCCTGTGTGAGCAGGCGGGTGAGAGAGCGCCACCTGCTGGTATACTGGTAGGTTGTGCCGTAACTATGTGTCAGTTGTGCCCTGTTGGGAGGTTTAGAGTGCCCTCCTGCTAAGTCTTGTGGCCATTTGTTTGTTGATGCATTGGGTTTATCCTAGAAGTTCACATCTGGCCGCGGCCATGCAGGCTAAATATGCTTTGTGATTCTGGGAAGTAGGCAGCTTAGTGGCACAGCAGGTTGCTACGGGCTCTCCACACCATTTGACCAATACTAGCCACTTCTCTACCCCCTTGGCGAAAAAAGGACTTCAGTGTGGAGTGAAATGCCAACATCTGGGTGCCATGTAGCACAGTGTTTTAGTCACACTTGGAGTTCTGTCTGTGTGGAGTCTCCATGTTCTCCGAGGGCCCAGTGGAGTTTCCTCTTTAGACCATGGTTGCCTCCCCCATCCCAAAGACATGCATGTCAGGTTCGTTCAACACTCTAAACTGACCCAGTGTGGGGGGTGTGAGTCTGCCCTGTGATAGATTGGCATGATAGGTGCCAGCTCCCTGTATACCGCAGGCTACAAAATGGATGGATAGACTTTCCATGGTGAAGATGTTTTACTGGTATCTCAGCATTTCTAATATGCAAGTCCTGGCATCTGATGACCTAATCAGGGTGTCACAGGGAGCTGGGAAGGGGGTGGGGCTGCACTTCAGACTTGGCGTTTACAGTTCAGTGCTTCATCCACTAGGGGGCCACACTTCACACGCAGAGAGGGTGGATGGATTAACGGATGGCAAATCGGGTCTCCTCAGAGGCCAGACCACAGCCATGTCCCCGCCGCTGCCTTTGTTTAGGGTTATACCTCAGTATGTCACCTTCTGGGACACATTAGCGTTGTGAGAGAAAACAGAAGAAAAGAGCTGTTTGCTTTTCTTGAATGGTCTCCTGTTATCGATGTGTTGGCACGGTGGAGGGTCCGTGCCCTGCTGCGGTATTCACAGTGCTCATACTAAAGTGTGACCTTAAACATTTCCATAGCTGATGTCAGATGGGTGGCATGGTGGTTAGCTTGATGGATCTTGAGATCTGGTCCCTGTGCCACTGACTGCTCCGATTGCCCTTCCTATCATCATGTGTGTGCGTTTGAGTGGGCTTTTCAATGGCTGTCACCTCCTCTGGTGTTAATTCCTGCCTTGTGTCTGATACGTCTCGGATTGGCTCCCGTCATCTTTCAGTTGGACTAAGTGGGTCTGAGAATGTTTGGTAACATTAAATATAAATGTCAATTGTTTGAACTTTTATGCTGCGCCTGTCTGGCCTGCTTTTCCTTCTTTTGCTCCTACAATAAATGCCAAACTCTGCCAGGGTTGTAAACGGGCAGCCTTCTGTGGTCTTCACCTTCCTTTTTATGACTTGTGACCACCAAGTCCTTGATGAGGCCAAATGTCATGGCATGCAGGCTTGGTGCAGGGCTTGTGAAGGGGTGGGGGGGGGGGGGGGGAATGACTAAATGTTGCAATGTAAGGGACCAGTGTGTCACACTGTCGTCACCTGTGGCGCCATTGCAGTCAGGATGAGCCGCTCATCCTGCTCTCTGCGGGTGATTCATCCGAGCAGACCGCATGGCACCGCCTTTGCTTGCTCATCTGCACGGCTCAGGGGACGCGAGGTGGCTGTGGTGATCGGTAACCCTGGTGATTCTCCAGTCCTCCGTGTCCGAATGCAAGCTGCTTAGCGACGAGGTTGTGGAAATGGCGGCGGCACGTGTAAGGTTGTTTTTTCTCGCTCTCCTGTAAGTGCCTTTTGACAGCACTTCTGATGCCACCTTGGCTGGCATTCAGCAGCCTGCTTTCTAACCCCTTGGCAGCCCAGAGACGACTCTGTTTTTCAGTCCAGTGAGTGTGGCACAGTGACTGATGACACGATGCCCGCCGCTTCTGCTAGTTCACTTTTCAATGCCATGTTTTCCCCGCCACCTGGCAGTGCCCTGAATTAGAAATAAGCATAACATTCTGAGACCCACTTAATCCAGTTTTGGGTTATGAGGGGCCAGAGCTTGTTGTGGCAGGTTTGAGGGCAGGGCAGGAGCCAACACTGATCAGGGTGCTAATCCAGCTGGATGCCCACTTACATGGGGTCCTTCTATGCCAGGCTGATATGGTGCACATTAGTATAAAGACTCCTAAGATGCCCCAGTAATGTGTTATTCCCCACTTAACTCAGAGGTGCCTTCCTCTAGGATGAACTCAGTGACGGTCACGGCTGTGTGGCAGGTGTGTCACAACGGTGATGGCTGCACGTCTCTTACCCACTGGACATAACGCTGACCTCTTTCATCTCTTTTTATCCTTCCTCCATGGCTATGCATGGGCACAAATATAGTGCCTTTTATGGAAAATTAGCCCCTAAACAACATCTCCATTAATATATCATGCAATTAAAGTCCTTACCATGGTGAATTCTAAGTAAGTCATTCGATGCAAAATGGGCCAAATTTATTTTATATAGTGCCTTGAACAGTCAATGAACACCTGAGAGACGTTTCAGTGGATATCACAAAGCAGCCTGATCTGTGCTCGCTTTGTGATTCTTGGCAAGGCGACTGCAAGTCAAAAGGACAGCCAGGAGCAATGGGGACATTTAGGGGACATTTACATCTGTGCTGATGGTCTCAAGTCTGGTTTGTGGGTTACATTAGACAACCTGGACGAGAACAGGCCTTTAAAAGCCCGCCAATCCTATCTACTTAATGCCTCCAAAATAACATCAAGTCGCAGTTTGAAGGTCCCTAAAGTCCTGCTGTCTACCCCACGACTTGGTCATTTACTGCAAGTGTCTGTGGTTCTCAGTCTGTCTGTGCGCAATTCACCCTTCACAAGTTTCCAACTGTGTCCCCGTGTTCTCGATGAACTCATTTTAAAGTCACCGTCTCGATCCACTGAACTGATTCCCTTCATCATTTTAAACACTTCAGTCAGGTCTCCTCTTAATCTTCTTTTTTTTAAACTCTAAAGGCTCAGCTCTTCTAATCTTTCCTCCTAACTCATCCCCTGTAGCCCTGAATCAGCCGAGTTGCTCTTCTCTGGACCTTCTCCGGTGCTGTTATGTCTTTTTTGTAGTCTAAAAACTAAAACTGCACACGGGACTGCAGGCGAGGCCTCACCAGTGTGTTATAAAGCTGGAGCAGAACCTCCTTTGTCTTATACTCCACACATCAAGGCGCTATATAACCTGACATTCTGTTAGCCTTCCTAACGGCTTCTGAACACTGTCTGCAAGTTGATAGTGACGAGACCACTATGTTCTTCTCATAAGCCGTACTTTCAATTTTCAGACCTTCCACTGCGTATTTGAAACACTTGTCATTAGACTGCTTGTCATGGTATCAAGGGGGCTGCAGATTCAAGTCCGGGACAACTGGAGCGTACATTATTAAAAATGGACTGCATCAAATGAAAGCAGTGTGTGGAGGGGTACTGATGGACTAATAGCAGAGTGAGGGGTCTAAAAGACAGATAAAAGGACAGGCGACAAATGGATGGCAAGATACGCAGACAGATACACAGACTATAGATATCAGCAGTGATGGGAGGACACACTGGCCAATTGATGGTCAGATGGTTGGGTAGATTTTTGGTTAGACAGATGGATGAACAGACATTAGGAAGGTTAAACAGTCTGAGGACTGAGTGGGTTAGTGAAAGGTCAAGATGGATGCATAACAACACAAGAACCTTGACAGAAGAAAGAAGACCATTCAGTCGCTTTATCACTCATTGGTTTAGCTAATAGTTAAGTTGTCCCAGTGTCTCCTCCAAACACCTCTTAAAGGTTGTCAAGGCTGCTGTTTCAACTACAGGACTCGGTAGTTTGATCCCATTTCTCACAACTCTCTGACTGGATGGAATGATGAGAGATGGATGTGCAAATGAGAGAAGAAATGGACAAAATGTGTTGGTGGATAGCAGATAAGTGAATGTCTATAAGGATGGATGGGTGTAGAGGCGACCAACAGGCAGATGAATGGACTTAAAGAGTGATGTTCGGATGGATGGACGTTTTTGTGATCAGTTATTTAATAAAAGGGTGGAACAACCAAATGCAGACAAACAGAACAGTGAGCACACTGAAGTGATGTAAGCCCACCAAAACTCCACTGCAGACCCCTAATCGCCAGACCTCTGAATGAATTCATGTGTTATGTGTAACTAGAAATGCCTGAAATAACACATGAGAGACACAGCCGAGGTGAACGGCCCCCAGTGTCCCCCATGTACTACTTGATCAGCTGTGAGTTCCACCTTCAGAATGATTCTAACCCAGCACTGCCACTTGCTAATATTACTTCCATTAACTGGGTGGACTTAATGGACAGAGAGACAGATGGGTGAATGGGTGAGTGAAGCAACAGAAAGCAAAATAAGTGATAAAGAGGGGCTGATGGGGTGAATAGGTGTAGACTTTGAATGAAATGAGTAATGGCTGGACCAGTCCTCAATGATTACTCACTGTAATTAGCTCTGCTTACAGAGGATGCTTTTGGCACCACTGTCTGTACCCCTTAGCTGTTCCAGGTGAGCAATGGGAAGAATGGCAGCAGTCCACTTGAAACATCCTCTAGAGTCAAGGGGCTCTCAGAGACTGCACCCCCTGGCATTCAAGTTCTTGTAAATTTAGGGCTGTTGATTCATACCCAAGGCTTCTGCCGTCCCTTTGTGTGTGTGTGTGTGTGTGTCTGTGGCCACCGACAGACATGTTAGTCACAAAGCAGAGACTCTGTGGCTGGGATGGTGAGGTGTGTGAAATGGTTCAAGATGGGTGTACTCTAGGTGAGATGTGGACAACACAGGCCTTGAACCTCACCCAGCTAGGTGTGCCACTCTGCTCTATGAGGATGAAGCCCAGTGCCTCAAAGTGGCATCACTCTAATCATTCTTGTCTTTCATTTGTAGGAAACATTGGGAGGAAGAAGATGAGTTGCTTCAGGTTCCTCAAGGGAATGATGTTCATCTTCAATGGCATCATATTTGTAAGTTCTTTATTATTATTGTTAGTAACTTGGGTGTTGCTGAACTGTGTGCTCTTTGTGAGAAGGAGTTCAGAACAGAAGGGCGATGGCGTGCTGGTGGTGCCTCGCTGTATCGCTCCATGCTGTGCCATGCTGTCCTACTCATTCTACAGTATCTTTGTATGAAGACATTTAGTGGCTCAGTGGTTAAAGCCTCTTGCTCACATTTCCAGATCAAATTTCTGGGGTCCCTTTTGTCACATGTACAGAGTCCAATGAAAATCTCCTTTGTAACCAACATGTAACACGTCGCCACTCTCATCAGCACAACCTGTCCTCAAAACGTCCGTCTCCCTTACCTGAAAAAATCTCATTAACAGACAAACAAAATAAGGACGTGTATATCATCCATATTAGGTGTGGTAGCACAGTAATTAGTGGCCTTTGGACCCCCAGTTAAGACCAGCGTGCCGATCCTCACATTTTCTTTGTCTAATTATGGTGTAGTGTGCACTTTGATGTAATTTCTGCCATTGACAGGAGGTCACATTATTTTTTGGACTGTCTGATGTATGCTGCTATCGCCATATCTATCTTCATGGCCAGATTAAGAACACCCCCCCCCACCCCCCACATGCCCCTGGTGGATGATTTCATGAATAGAGTTCCCAAGCAGAGAGTAGATCTCACTTATTTTCCATGCAGACACCTAATCATTTCACGAAGTGCAGTTGTTCTCACTCTTGAAACAATTGAGCATCCACAGCATGAAATCATCCAGCAGTGGAGTGTTAGGTGGGCTTTCCCCCTTGGTGATTGTTGTGTGCGGACACTGGGTCATTTTATTAAGTAGGGTTTGGGGGAACAAGGTGAAACCACTCCTTGCCATCATGAGCCTCTAGGTGTGCACCCAGAAGGCCCTGATGGCAGATTTCCATGTTCTCCTTGTGTCTTTGTGCCTTCTCTCCAGGTATCTCAAAGACATCATAGTAGACCAGTTGTTTGTAAGTTCGAAACCACTGTGTGTGGGTGAATGGCAACTCTTGGTGTGGATGTGTGCCATATCATGCCCTGTGATGAGCTGGTGCCTCATCCAGACATGCCCCCTATCTTGTGGCAAATCCAATTGGAACAGACATGGAAACATAAACTGTGGTGGGTTGGCACCCTGCCCGGGATTTGTTCCTGCCTTGTGCCCTGTGCTGGCTGGCATTGGCTCCAGCAGATCCCCGTGACCCTGTGTTAGGATATAGCAGGTTGGATAATGACTGACTGACTGACTGGGAACATAAATGGCGAGTTTGTACAGTATAGATAGATATTTTTTTTGTGTCCAATGATGATTGACCAGTCGCAGTCCCTATTCAAGAAGTACAGTATTGCTGAGAGCCACATGGAATGTCCTGAATATTTCTGTTAAGTATATCAAAGGGCAGTTTGAACCCGACGCATAAATGCTGTCTGTGTCCTCCTGCCTGCCTGGCTAACTCTGCCCACTGCATGAGTGAGCGCATGTGTGGACCCTGTGATGGACCGCAGCTCCATCCAGACTCGGTCGACTTTACCGTTTGCACCCAATGCCACTGTAACAGAATGTGGTGTCCTGCAGCCCTGAAATGGATTAATCAGGTTAGACAATATACTGTATGTACAGATACTGGATTGAGAAAGTATTCAAACACTTCATTGTGTTGCAGGTTTAATTTTAAATGGATAAATTGGCAATTTTGACCATCAATCTACACATAATAACCCACAATGACAAAGTGAAAACGTGTTTACAGAAAGGTTTACAAATTTATTAAAAATCAAAAACTGAAATCTCTTATTCATGGAAATAAATATTTAGTACTTTGTAGAAACCCCTTTGACAGCAAATTGCTGAGTAAGTCTCTACAAGCTTTGCAAACCCTAAATTCAGGTAGCTGATCCCATCCTTCCTGGTAGATCCCCTCAAGATGGCAAGTGTCTGCAAACTGTGATCTTCAGTTCTCTTCTCACGTGTTAAACTGGGTTTACGTCTGGGCCAGTAGAGAACACTAAGAGACTTATTTGAAGCCTCTCCAGCGTTGTCTTGCCTGTGTGTGTCAGGTCATTGAACCACTGCCCCATTTGAAGTAGTGTACACTGTGGAGCAGGTTTTCTTCAAGGACCTCTCTGTACTGGGCTGCATTCATCCTTCCAACAATTCTGACCAGTCTGCCTGTCCCTACTGCCCCATGGCCTGATGCTGCTACCACCATACTCCACTGTAGGGATGGTAGTAGGCCAGCGATGAGCAGTGCCTGGTCTTTACACATAGTGTTAGGAATTCTGCCCAAAGAGTTCAAGTTTTGTCAAATCAGACTACAGAATCTTTTCCACTTTACAATAAACACCTGATTAATGGGGTACTGCCGAGATGGTTGTCCTCCTGATTGGTTTCCCTCTCAGCAGAGAACTTCTGAAGCTCTGTTAGAATAACCATTGTGTTGTTGCTCACCTCCCTGACCAAGACTTTCTTGGCCAATTATACTCAGTTTGGCCAGATGACCAACTCTAGGATGAGTCCTGGTGGTTTCAAACTTCTTCCATTTCACACTTCTTGAGACCACTGCGCTCCTGGGCACATTCAAAACTTTAGAAGTGGTTTGATCCCCTTGCTCTGGTCCACATTTTGATTGAGGTGTTCTTTGGAGAGATCCTTGGACTTTTGATTTTTGTCCTGACATGCAGTGCGCTTTTCTAAACGATGTCCAATCAATTCAGTTGGCCACAGGTGGACTCCACTCAAGTTCTCGAGACATCTCAAGGAGAACAGAAGTAAACAAGAAGTACCTGAGCACAATGTGGAGTGCAACTGCAATCTGAACACTTTGATGAAGAAGAGATTTCAGTTTTTGATTTGTAATAAATTAGCAAACCTTTCTGAAAATATTTTTTTCTTTGTCATTATTGTGTAGATTGACAGGCAAAAATGGCAAATGTATCCACTTAAACTCCAATTTACAAAACGGTAAAGTGTGCAGAAAGTGAAGGCGTCTTAATTCTTTCTCATTCCACTGTATGTGCTACAGGACATCCGTAAACCCGTTCACCTTCTCCTAAAGCGTTTGGAACTGTTGGCTTCAAGGACACCTGCCCTTTTCAATAGACCACCAGTTGCAGCAGGCCTTCTAGGCCACCATCTGTCAATATCATGTCATGGACGTTGGTAGATCTAAAAGTCAAAAGAATAAGTGAAGCCCTCCTGAGCACAAGGGGGTGACAGAGCAACCTTCCGTGTACAGATTCACGAGACCAGCTCTTTTCTCTTCCCTTTTACAGGTGGCTGGCATCGTCATTCTGGCCATTGGGAGTGTGGGTGAAAGTGGACAGCAGCTCATTCCTCAAAATCCTAACTATCATAAAAGTGGGGGGCCTGAGCCAGATATCAATGTTGGCTACCTCTGCATTGCTCTGGCCTTTTCCCTGATGATTGTGGGCTTTCTGGGATGCTGGGGAGCTCTGAAGGAAAACAAGGCTCTGCTCATGCTGGTGAGTGGTGGTCAGACCCAAGAAATGAAAGGAATTGTGTCTGATGGAAACCCTCAGGGGCCTTGAGAAAGCAAGACTGTGCTTCTGGCTCACGGCCAGTCCTGGGGGAACATTTGCATGAAAATATCAGACAAAAGAGACAAGTCTGAGGCGTAGTCTCACGATCACCCTGAAAGGCACCATAAACAGCTAATGTGCCATATAAATGCCTTCTTTTTCTTGTTTCGTTATGTAGGAGATTGGACTCCTGGAGTTAAAGTGCTAATGCCACTTGCACAACATTTTATAAAAAGTGCCTGACTGACACCTTGCTTTTGCTTTTTCTCCTCAGTTCTTCGTCATTGTCCTTTTGATCTTTATAGTGGAGGTCACTGGAGGTGTGGTGGTCCTGGCCTTCTCATCTTTGGTAAGACAACTGATAGCATGTTTGGATTGTCTCTGCACCACAAGCCATTGTCACTTTGCTTGTCTGAAGGGCCTCCCTGTAAGGTGGACAATGACTCGAGCAGTCGAGTGAGCGCTGACATGACTCTGCGAAGCCCCCAGCAATGAGTCCATCGTTTTGACATGTTTTCACAGTGCTTGCTGGAGTCCAGTTATAGACCTCCATCTGCCTGCACACTCACCCAGTCTATCTGCAAGCCACACTTCCATTGTTAGGTGGCACGGTGTGTATGAAAAGTGCCATAGTATTAGATTTGCAGTTATTGGAAATTCAAACATATTTGTATTGTTTCTGTATCTTCAGATGCTTACTTTGTTTTATCAACTTTTTCTGTGGAGTTTGCTTTCTTAATTGTATCTCAATACAGACAATTAATCTTGAGCAGAATAGATGCCAGTGTGGCATGGTGGTGCTGCTGCCTCACAGTAAGGAGACCAGGGTTTGCTTCCTGGGTTCTCCCTGCGTGGAGTTTGCACGTTCTCTCCGTGTCTGCTTGGGTTTCCTCCCACAGTCCAAAGACATGCAGGTTAGGTGCATTGGCCATCCTAGTGTGTGCTTGGTGTGTGTGTGTGTGTGTGTGCCCTGCAGTGGGCTGACACCCTGCCCGGGGGTTTGTTCCTGCCTTGCGCCCTGTGTTGGCAGCAGACCAACAGGCCCCCGTGAACCTATGTTATGATATAGCGGGTTGGACAATGACTGACTGACTGACTTCCATTGTTAATCCATCCCATAATCATCAGTCTGCTCACCCATCTGCATCTTAGTTTGTTTGCATCCATCAATTAATCTAATTGTCCATTTATCTATCCATTCTTTCATCTATCTATCCACCTATCCAAGCAGCCTACCTGTCCACCCATCCATCACCATTCTCTCCATCCATAAGTGATCTATCAATATATCTGTTCATCTACTGTCAATCCATTCATACATTCACCCATTCATCTATCTGCCAATCCATAACTTCACCCATCTCTCTTTACATCCACCCTTTTGCTCCTCCATCTTTCTTTCGTGAGAATGTTGAGATGGCAGAGCTGCGTAGACCAAACTCCTCAATGTCTAACAAACCAGTCCATGGTGTGTCTAGGATTTTAAACTGTAAGATGTAACGTGTCCAGTTGGTCCAGGGCCCTAATCGGTCACTTCTCAGTGTGCCATGGCCAGTAGGAGTTACCCACAAGGCACAATCCTCTCCAAGATCGTTAAGCCTTTCTTGGCATCCTTGCAGCCCAGAGCGCCTCTAGAGAAACCCTGCTTATGATTCTTGTACCCTGACGAGCTCCCAGCTCATCTCACGTGAACTGATTTTTAAATGGAGGCTTCGTCTTTAGGTTATGGTAGAGTGTGCCCCTTGTTGTAATAAAATAAAATAAACCAGCAAGCAGATACAGCAAATCATGAAATGAAAGAAACATTAGAAGAAATAATAAAAGCAGTATGTCGGTTATAAAAGAAACAAAAAGGCTAAGAGATGAATACAAGGTGGATCAGAAGTGGTAAACAAAACACACGGCCATCTATCAAATATCAAGTAGCTCTTGGGACAAACTTAATACATGAGTCGAATCGGATTAATGGAGAAAGTGGGAAGGGAGTGTTAATGAAGAAGTGGTGTGAAAAGACCTGCGGCTGCCAACGTCCCAAGTGTTTTCCATTTGCTGATCTCCCAAGCCCAAGACCACACAAGTTGGTCGAAAAGCAAGCAGAAATGTGGACCATGCAACCTGATGGTGCTAGATGTGTAGTATAAGGCGGGACATAAACTTGAAGGTACACTCGATTCACTTCTTAGCTCATTGTCTGGATAGATCCTGGCAGACATATCTCTTCCATGGAAGAGCTTCTCCGTTACCTTATCTTAGTCCAGCTTTCCTGATGTACCTCTCAGACCAATTGGTTAAGTCGACTCCCTACTTCATTCCAGTCATTCACTCCTTTCAGCATAACTCAGCCTCATTCCTTCCCCTGCATGATTGTCCTTTCAACTCCGCCATCTGTATTTCCTCAGGCTAGCTGGCCTGGCTTGTAAATTCCTGCTATGGAATCTCAGCTAAGTGGCTACTGTAGAATTCTGCAGGCAGGCATGGGGACCCTCAGCCCCAAAGAAGGCACTCGGAGTCTCAGGACAGGCAGCAGAATCAAAGATTTATTGTACGACGCACATACAGACTCACTTCTGATAGAATAAGCGAGCAGCCATGGGCAGCTCTTTTATTTATTCCAGTTCTTATCACACAAGTCATTAGGGTTAGGGTTAGGGTTAGGCAGATCATCCTCATCTGCCTGCTAACACCCCCCTGTTCTAGTCCTGCCTCTAAGTGATTCCACCCTTATTTCTCAGCTAAGGGCGTGTTAAACCCGCTCTGTCCATCATGTCTGTCTGACCAGGCTTATCCTTACTGCCTACTGGCTCAGCCGTCACAACCAATATTTCTAATTGTAAACTTCCTCTCTAAAAGTGGGGGCCCATCCTTTCCAGTTCTCCTGTATGTCTAACCTTAAGATTATGAAGTGTTAGTGGTTTCTAGCTTATACAGATTAAGAAATATACGTAGGCATGAGCCTTTTAAATCCTAACTCTTTAGTGAAATGTGCTTATAATACTTTTGCAGTACGTGTAGATTACCAATTTTAAGAATACACTTTTCTGTACTATTTACATGCAAAGGTCCTATCTGATAAATGGACTGACTTAATAAACCTGTATATTGCTAAATATTAACAATAAAAATATTAACAAACTATATCCATCCATCCATTTTCCAACCCGCTGAATCCGAACACAGAGTCACAGGGGTCTGCTGGAGCCAATCCCAGCCAACACAGGGCACAAGGCAGGAACCAATCCCGGGCAGGGTGCCAACCCACCGCAGGACACACACAAACACACCCACACACCAAGCACACACTCGGGCCAATTTAGAATCGCCAATCCACCTAACCTGCATGTCTTTGGACTGTGGGATTAAACCCACACAGACACGGGGAGAACATGCAAACTCCACGCAAGGAGGACCTGGGAAGCAAACCCAGGTCCCCAGGTCACTCAACTGTGAGGCAGCAGCGCTACCCACTGCGCCACCGTGCCGCCCAACAAACTATATGCTACATATTATTCTCTGTTACATTAGTTTATTCGTGCCTGGCTCCGAACTTTGAACGGGATTCTATGGCTTTGAGTTTATGATTTTCATCTTATCAGTGCTGATAACTAAATGCAGTCTGTCTGACTGATTCTTTGTGTTTAAATATTAGAAAGCATCGCCTAATGCCATTCAGTTTCAATTTATCTATATCCCTTTTTTTCATTTTCAGGCTGAGATTATTGTGGAGGGAATTGGGGTGGAAGCCAAAAAGAGCATTAAAACTGACTATGGCAAAAATACTGATATCACGAAAGTCTGGGACTCCTTAATGACAGAGGTGGGCAAAGACAGACATAATTGTATCAGGAGAGTAATTATGATCAGATGGTGTTGTTCATTTTTGATATTTGTTTTAATTCTGCTTTTATGTTTCTCCTTAGCTGAAATGCTGTGGATTCACGAATTACAATGACTTCACTGGCAGCCCTTTCCACATCAGTACCAGCAACTATCCCCCTGTTTGCTGCACTAACTCAACCAGCTGCATTCAGGCCGATGCCATGTTATCGGTAAGACAATCGCTCGCAGAGATGCCTTGAGATGGAGTTTTGTCTTTGTGATCACCATATACCGGTAGTTGCTAGGAGGTGCAAGGTCCCTGATAGCAGTTCATTCATTCCTCTCCAGCTATTTGGTTTAATTTTTATTTTCTCCTTAAGGTAAAGGAGGAACAGAAAGTGCCAGAGAAGTACACAGACAAAGGGCCTGGCTATGCCGGGAATGCCTTGCCCTTTTCCCGACCTGTTATTTGTCCCCCTTTCTGTTTTATTCTGGACTCCCTCCTCCTCTGCTGTCAAGTCTTAATCCCCAAACCACGGCCTTCCCCAAAGGCTCACCTTTCTGATATGAGGGAGCACCATTTTAATTTTCATCTTGGGCTTCCTGTATACTTGCAAGTCCACAAGGACCACTAGGTGACCCAGAGAGACCATGAGTCCCTGAAAAGGCCACATTTCCCTGTGCATTAGGCTGTGTCCGCACTACTACGTAACAAAAATGATCTCCGTCCACACCAGCATTTTCACATCATTTATGAAAGTGTTTTTGTCCATACTAGAACATTCAAAGATGCATGTGACATGTGTGCGGCTCTGACTCCTTTAACCAGTTGGCACAATTTTAAGCCAGATGTGCAGTTGCTACCTTTTATCAGTTTTATCGTCTCCTGTGTGATATGAGAGGGGTTGCATTGTCCGATTGCATGTTACAGCTGGGCTGTATTACAATTGGAAAAATTTCTGGCATGTCTGAAATTTCAGTTGTTTGTCTTGTAGTGTTAGAGCCTTCACAACGGATATTGCAATCAAATTTCCTAAAATTCATTATTCAGCAACTGCTGCAAGAGTCGATTGTACATGTATAGTATAGTCTGAGCACCCACATCAGGGCCTGTTGATCAGACAAAGCGAGTTTGTACAGCTTGAGCACATACTGAATATGACTGGTGACTGTGATTGAGGTGCACACTGGTAATCAACACAGCTGGGGCCATGAAATCCGCTCCTCTGTGCCTGCTATGTCTTCAATGAAGAGTGTCAGATCAGGAAATGAAATGTCGTAATGAGCAGAATCCAGTCAGGGTTGAGCCACGCGATAAGCACAAACCAATCAGAGAAGATACGTTTTCGTCCATCCACAGTGAAGCTTGGTGCTGGTGTTTTTAAAAGTATTCATCTCTGGAGACCATTTTTCGAAGTATTTGTTTTTTTGGGTTGAAAATGCTGGTGTAGTGTGGATGAACGTTGAAAATGGAGACAAATGTCTGAGTTTTTAAATGAGAATGTAGTAGTGTAGTGTGAAACCTTTGTGCAAATGCTGCCTTGAAATGGGTGCAGAGAGGGGCAACTTAGGTGATTTAGTTCCTTCTCCCATGAGCTGAGGTCATGAAAAAGGTGAACGAGCAACTGGGGCACCTTGACTAACCCCTCACCTACCAAGTAGTGGCCAGATGCCCACGCTCTTTAAAGTTCTGAGCTATGGTGACCTGCAAGGACATAAACAACCTGCTTCTCCAAAGCGTCCCTATGTCCTCAGTCCCTTTAATGAGCCGATTCCGTTCACAACAGCACATATAAAGAATGGCCACCAAACAAGAACACACTCGTCAAACCTGGGGACTTGTGTTACTGTTAATGTCTGGAAAATATTTGTAGATTATAAAAATGATTAGCTATGTGGGAAAACTCTGGCTTTCAGTCATTTTTCTTTGCTGATTACCCTCACGACTACATCAGTGGTCTCTGGCCTCATCCTATTGTTAGTCTCCCTCTAAGTGGTCCTGACCGACCAGGTCGTCTGAGACACTCTGTAACATGAACAGGACTTAATGCCACCTAGCGGGCTCTGTCCACCTATACTGGCTTTTAGAAAAGGTCTCCAACTGCTCTTATGGGGGCCTCTTCCCTGATATGGTTCCATCGAGCCCCTCCCTTAGCACACTTAACCCTCCTACAAACTCCTCAGTGACGCAAACAAAGGACTTGAGGTGGCCTGGTTGTTCTAGTAGGTGAGTCTTTACTGCACTTCACTTAACCTGCACATATCCTGTCTTCACTTCCTTTTCACTCCCATATCTTGGTGAGGCTCATAGTCACAGCCCGCTCAGCTGGACTGCCCAGGCCACCCTGTCCTCATCAGTAACGTCAGCATTACGCAGCGGTTGTTAAAGGCCAATGTTATGTGTTGGTATGTTGTTACAGAAAATTAACGGCTGCTACCTGTCCCTCCTGAGGTTCTTAAAAGACCATTCGATAGTGCTGGGCGGAGTGGCCATGGGCATCGCTGCACTGGAGGTAAGAATGAGCATGAACAACAGTGTGGGCTGGGGTGAGGTTGGCCAGAGTCTAAATGACAAATGAATTGACATTTGCACAGAATTGAGTGGCTAAATACCTGGAGCCATCTTATGAAAGGTGTCAGTATATAAGAAAGATCTAAAAGGTGCACTTTGATAGATGTGGAAAGCACTATAAGATAGATAAATATTAAAGAGATGATAGGAAGACAGGCAGGTACAAAAGACACCATGTTATAGATGGATGGATGCAATATAACAGCAGGAGGGGAGAGCTATTCACGGCACAATAAATAAGGAACATTGTATTAAAAGTACCTTAAAACACAGACATCAGGTGTATAAAATGAGAGATGAAAATGAAAGTCACTATATAAGTCAGATACAGCATATATGAAAGGCGCTATATAACACATGGATAACAATAAAAGACACAATAACCCAGAAAGACCGATATGAAAGGCATCATATACAATAGATAGGAATGAAAGGCACTATATGATATCACTATAATAGTTATCACAGTTATTTGTAATATTAATAATTAACACAACTAGGGGGCTTTGCTCGCCAACCCCCTTGGCCTGCGCTACACGCCAGTCTCTTCACGTCTCTGCCGCTCGCGTATGTGGATTTCACTTTCACCAAACAGCAAATCTTTTAATTCTCGTGGATACGCCTCTTCATTGGGAAGAAACACGACTTTTCCCCGATGGCAACACGAATTAGACGATCTACAAGTCTCCGACTTAACGTTTAAATCTGAACAATATATTCGATCTCTTTTCGCTATTCCGTTATTTCACCGAGTAATAATTCCCGTCTGTTTGCACTGATGTGATCTTTACTATCATTTTTTTGACTTTCGAATTTTAGTACTTCCATTATCTCTAACCTGCTCTGCTTGTGTATCACGCCAACATTTTTAAACCTCTTTATGAAGTTCTACTTTGTCTTCTACTCTTTGTCTTTTATTTCCGGTCCCAGGCCTGGTTAAGTGTCTTGACACAAAGTCTCGTCTCGTGGGATGTGAAAGTATCTCTCTGAAAAAGTCTTGTCTCATCCCAGGAATTTTTATTATAATATAATAGAGAGATATATTTTAAAGGCATGATATGATAGAAAGATAAGCAGCTACGAATGACACCGTATTATAAGTAGATGGATGGATGATGGATAGATAGATATGAATGGTTTTGTACAGCAGTGTTATGAAAGGCACTATAAAATATGGATAATAGGTGTAATACGTATACACATTGATAGGTATGAAAGGCATTATACACAACAGACAGATATGAGAGGCACTATAGAAGAGAGATGGCACTATATTATAGATGAAAGGCATTACATATAATGGATAATTATGAAAGGTGCTATTTAACAGATTTGAAAGGCACCAGATACAACAGATAAATATGACAAATGCTGCATAATACATCCATCCATCCATCGTCCAACCCGCTGAATCCAAACACAGGGTCACGGGGGTCTGCTGGAGCCAATCCCAGCCAACACAGGGCACAAGGCAGGAACCAATCCCAGGCAGGGTGCCAACCCACCGTAGGACACACACAAACACACACTAGGGCCAATTTAGGGTTGCTAATGCACCTAACCCGCATGTCTTTGGACTGTGGGAGGAAACCCACACAAACATGGGGAGAACATGCAAACTCCACATGGGGAGGACCAGGGAAGCGAACCCAGACGGGTCTCCTAACTGCGAGGCAGCAGCGCTACCACTGTGCCACCCTGCATAATACATGGTACTTAAATATGATAGGTAGCATACTAATATTAAAAGATGACATATACAATGAATTAATATGGATGGTGCTATATTGTGCATAGATATAATTAAAGGAGAGTAAACCAGAGACCAGGGAGGTGGCTCTCAAAAGCACTTTTTGGTAGAATGAAAGTGACTATATAAAATAATCAAATATAAAAGGCACTATATAAGAAAGACAAATATGCAAAATACCTTATAATTGAAAGCTGCATACATTTTAATAAGGACACCATATGAATGATACCTTACAATAAATACTGATCTCTGTATGAAAGGCAACATATATATTTCATTTATAATCCCTAACCAACTTAAATAAAATAATAAAATACTCCATTCAATATGAAGGGCACTTTCTTTGTATTTGGCAGTAGAAGAAAGGCACTATATCTGTATTTGAGAAGCTTAGACAGGTCGATACACATGAAAGGTGCTCCACTACAGGAACAGATTCCCACAAAAGGTAGGCAGACTGATTCTCTGCACCCAGAGATGTGATCAAGGCCACCGATGGCCGAGCCCCCCTTGTTCGAGATGGACTTCTCTGCAGTGTGTCAGCCTGACAGATTTGATATGACAGCTGGACCTGTTCCTCATTATGAGATCAGAAACGTATTTCCATCTTGGTCTGCCCTGCTCCTCCCAATGCATATTCACCAAAGTGCTGCGAACAGATTGCACGCTGCTGCTGTCCTTGTGTGGAGGTGGCAACCAAGGCGATACTGTGATACTGAAGACAGCAAACAAGAGTGGGCTGATGCACCTGCGTTTCATCTGCTTCTTGTACGAGACAAATGAGTGCAAAATGCTAACTGGCAGGATTCCGCATGGGAGAGGGTGAGCGAGTGTGAGAGAGAGAGAGACCTCTATGAAAGGGGAGGCCCCTTCTATTGGCGAGGGGATATCAGCATTGAGGGGCCTGGCAGCATTCAGTCCTGACTAAGGTCAAGCACTGCAGTTTACGACGTCCAGCTAGCAGCTCCTTTGGGTTCTTCTGACCACAAGCTGGAGACGTACGAGGAGGAGACTTGAACCTGCAGTTTAGTGCCTGTGTGGGTCCCCCTGTGCCTGAATCCAAGAACCTAAGTCACTTTGCACAGCCACATTTGCTAAACAAACATATGTGAATGAGTCAGACAGGTGTCAGTCCCCGTTAGCGTCGCCTAGCCATATATGCCTGTGGGAAGGTGGAGATCTAAGATGCCGCATGTGCTCTTCTGCCAGTGCTTGATGGTTTAATGTTTTTGTTTTTTGGGGGTACCACATACACTCATTGGTGTCTTACTAACTCTCCCCTGTTTGTGTCTTGTCATTGCAGCTGGCTGCTCTGGTGGTGTCAATGGTGCTGTTCTGTAAAATTACTCCCAGATGAGTGGCACAATACCCCTGAGGAAAACAAAAAAAACAATCATGCGTGCTTTTAGAAGTCTGTTAGAAAAACTACAAAGGCTAACATCTATCAGCCCTATGCCTTTGTAGGCATCCCATAATGTTCCTCAGTTTTACCAACCGTTAGTTTCTTATTAGAACAATTAGGGAAAGCTCATCGAAGAACTATTAAATGAAATCTATATTTTTATATCTGATGAAGTTAAAGAAAACGTTCCGTTTTATGGATTGTGAATAAAAAGTACATTGGAGACTGCCTAACAAATTGAAAAGAATTCATGCAAACATTGCCAGGTAGTTCTGACTTCACATGATGAATCAGGGCCTGGCTTTATCCTCCACAAGGTCACCCCACACCCAACAAAGTGGTTCCATGGAACACTACCTTCTGTATCCCCCATGAGACACAACCTTTGAATGTTGTCTGCGGTATCGCCACCCTAACCCCACCGAGATCCAAATATGGCCACCCAATTTGAAATGTTTTATGCAACTTGATCAACCTGATCCTCTTCCAAAGGTGACTTTGGAATGAACTTGGAATGATCATCACTATGAACCCACCGAGATGCAACAATTGGATGCTCTTGGAAACCCACTATCTAACCATCTTAACGATTTGGCTTTACAATGTATTGTGTCGTTTGCGCCAAGATTTGACATTTCAACTGTGAAATGTTCTGTGCAATGTGACTAACAAGAACCGTGAGATGCCAGCTTTGAAATGGTCCATGAGGTATGACTGTCCCACCACCAAACCGTTCAACCTTGCAATGCTTCTTTGCAACTTGCTCACTCAAATGTTTCAATGGAATAAACCAATGAAAGGTATGATCATCCTGCCACCACGGGGTGTAACCTTGGAATTTTATATAAAGCATCAACACTGAGCCTACTGAGATTCCCCTTCAGAATGGTTTCATTGGATTAGTTCCTGTTTCAATGGAATAATCCAATAAAAACGGGATCACCCTGCCACCCCTTGGAATATTCTATGTAGCATGATCCCACCGACATTCCGCTTTAGGATGGAACTATAGGCATCCTTCAACCATGGGATTCAGTCTTGAAATGTTCTATGCAACCTGATCATCCTGACCACATGTTTAGACTTCTGAAGATCATCATGAATTTACAGAGGTGATACCTTAAACTGTTCAAGGCCATCTTTTATTTAGCCATCATGAGATGCAGTTTTGGAAATTCTGCTATGCAAACTGATTGCCACAGACATTATGAGATGCAACTTAGAACAGTGTATCCTGTTAAGGGACAACCTTGCAGTTCTATATGGAACATGATCACCTTAAACCTGCCGAGATCCAACAATGGAATGATTCAGGAAAAGTATGATGAACCTGCCACCAAGAGTCTTCAATGAGATCACCACGAACTCATAGAGAATGTTCTATGGAACTCAGTGCTGCCATGAGATTCACCCTTCGTATGTTCTGTGCACCTCTTAATGCACATTGATGTTCCATGAAAATTTGGATCAACTTTAAAATGTTTTGTGTGGGGTTTTTATCCCACATTTGGCAAGACGCATTATTCAATGTACTGTATGGTCACCTTTCGACCAACAATATGAAACCCTACAATGGCATGCTCATCCCAACCCTGTCGTGAAGCATGTTACCACCTAAAACAAGACGTGCCAACCTTTCAGCATCTCAGACCCCATTAAACCAAAACCTTAGAAAGTTCACTCATCGTCTACAACCTCTGAACGTTCCATACAGACTTTGATTGGCACATCCACCCCTGCTTTTGCTGAAACAACCCTGCAAGTCCCCATGAACTTATGCTCACCACCGTCCTCCTAGATTTGACTTTACGAAATTATTAAAATATCATGTCTAATTCATATCATCACAGCCTTAGACTTTTCCAAGCCGCCTCTGCTCCATTTAGATGTGAATTAAAATTTAAATTTTAAACACCACCCTCACTGCCACCCTCCAAGAGATGTGACTCTGAAAATGTGCATGCCAGCTATTGTACCTTAGATGTGACCTTGTAAAACTGATGATCTCCCCAAACCTTGTACACAGTTCTAATAAAGTTGCCATCTTCACGAGGAAGTAACTGTGGAATGTTCTAGGCAACCCCTTGCACTTAGATGTGAACTTCAAATATTTCTTGCTTCCTATGACTTCCCTGAACCAGGAAAGGTGCCATTTTAAAATAAACCATTCAGCCCTTGAAATGTGACCTGAAGAGGCCAGGCAGTTTTTGATCGAACAACCAGACCCATAAATGGTGACTAAAAGCAGATTAGGTGAAATTGATAAAGATATCTCCACCCTGAAAAAAAGTGTCAATCCAATGGTGGCTATGGGGGACCCCACTGGCATGGAACAAGGGTGTCAACATTCAGGGGAGGAAGGCTTCTAGGGCAATTCTAATCTGCCCTGCACTTTCCTCACTTGTGTTCTCACTTGTTTCAGTCCACTCCCTGTTTAGTCTCCACATTTCATTTTTTCCTTTCACTCCTGTAAGGATAGAACAGCTGCAAGGATTCTTATGAAGCTCGTTTAATTGATTTTTACTACGTTATCACATTTTGGAAATGTTTGTGAAAAAAGCCAAGTGTTGAAAGAGCTGATTAAAAACAAAAGTAAATCAACAAATCTCAAATCCGGTGTCCTGTATGCTTTATCACGTTGAATTTGTCATTTTTGTTGTGCATTTTTAGCGCGTTTAACTCTGTGCTGCAAATATGACTGTCGCATGTCTGTGTGAAAAATGACGTTCCTGAAATAAAATGTGAGAGTCTGGTGGGTTTTCATTCAAGAGCTTTTAAATTATGTACTGAGAGCAGCCGTGTGTTCACAATGCACACACAAATATGACATCTGTGAAGGATAATTGGAAGGGAGCGTGCAAATACAAACACAGTGCAGCCGAAACTCTCCAGTACTGGAGCCCAGGCCCACCGCCGTCTGCAATTAAAGGCACACTCTGTGGTTTTTCCTCGAGCCATTTTCATAACTAAGTCATTCATTTTTTTTCTGTTGCGTGGTATATGCTGCCTTTAAAAAGAATTCACCCCCTTGGAAGTCTTCACATTTTCTTGTTATAAAACTTTGAATTCCAGTGGATTTCATTTGGCTTTTTGACTGTTGAATGTCGATGTGAAAACGGATCTCTGCAGAGTGATCTGAATAAATCTCTCTATTTATGAGATCCAATGTCTGTCTGTCTGTCTGTCTGCTTTTCAATTGCTTAAACGTCTACCTGTCGCCACATGTTGGAGTGCACTTCGCCTCCACTTAGCTAGCGATAATTGTTTGTTTATTGATTTTTAAAGTTTGTCCTGTTTCACTACTACGCGGGCGGAGCAGCGGGGGACAGCTAGTTAGACATAAGGCACAAGATAATCCCATGACACAAATCTTCATCCCTACAAGTTGGTGTCAAAGTGAAAGCAAATCTCTGCAGTGCGGTCTAAATGAATGACAACTATGAAACACTTGATAACTGATGACATAAGTCTTCACTGCATCCACTGAACAGGATCATCTCCACTGGGGGGGTAAACGTTAACATTATTCAAAGTTATTGTCTGCTTTTACCTACATTTTTATTAATCTTTAATATTGTTTTTTGTATCAGTATGCTGCTGCTGGAGTATGTGAATTTCCCCTTGGGATTAATAAAGTATCTATCTATCTATCTATCTATCTATCTATCTATCTATCTATCTATCTATCTATCTATCTATCTATCTATCTATCTATCTATCTATCTTCAAGTCAGTGTTTAGTATTAGATGGCAGCCATGACATCTTTGAGTCAGTGCACACATGTCTTTTCTTGAGTCAGTGCACACATGTCTTTTCTCTACAACCTCTGCCATTTCTCCCCATTCTTCTCCTTTACAAATCTGCTCAGGTTCTCGTAAGAGAACAATCTTTGAAAGTCCTGCCACAAATTCTCTGTTGGATTGAGATCTGGACTCTGACTCTGCAACTTCAGGACATTCACATTGATTGTTTTGAAGCTGTTCCTGTGTCACTTTGGCTTTATTCCTTGGGCTCGTTGTCTTGCTAGAACACAATTGAACACTCAAGGTGCAGGTTTCTTGCAGGCTGCATCAGGTTTTCCTCCAGGATTTCCTTATTTTCACTGCATTCATTTGGCCATCACGAGCCCCCTGGGGTCTGTCACAAAGGACCATCCCCACAGTCTGATGGTGTCACAGCTGTGCTTCATGCTGTGGTTGGTGTGTTTGTGATAATGTTGATGGTCAAAAAGCTCCATTTTGGTCTACTCGGACCACAGGACCTCGTTCCAGCTGACTTCAGAGTCTCCTGTGTGCCTTCTGTTAAGATGTACCTGTGTGTTTTTCTCTCCCATAAAGCTGCAGCTAGTGAAGCGTCTGGCACAGTTGCTGTCTGCACATGTTTTCCACTGTAGCTTGTCTCTTCTTCAGAGATCTCTTGGCGGCCTCCCTCACTTTTCCATCTTAATAAATCTTTACATTTATATAGCGCTTTTCTCACTACTCAAAGCGCTCTCCACACAGGGAGGACCCGGGAAGTGAACCCACAATCTCCTTACTGCAAAGCAGCAGCAGCACTACCACTGCGCCACCTGTGACCTTCACTTTTCATGGTTGGCCTACTCTCCAAGATTTACTCCTATGCCGTACTCTTTCAATTTCCTCATGATTGACTGAACTTGATATTCAGTAACTTGGAGATTTTCTTGTCTCTATCCCCTGACTTGTGCTTTTCATGGAGTTGCTTGGTGTGTTCTTTTGTCTTCATTGTGTTGGTTAGGCCACCATACTGACTACTGACTCACTACAAGCTGCATCTTCAGGTACAATCAGGTGACCTTCATTGAACTAATTCTGTGACTTCTAAAACCAGTTGGCTGCACCTTTGCAGACTTAGGGGGTAAATGAGATCAGTTATTTTGTGTTGTGCCCTGGAAAAGCAGGTTAGGAAAATGGATGGATGGATAGTTGTCATTAATTTGAACCGCTTTGCAGAGATCTGCTTTCACTTTGTCGTTCAAGAGTCTTTTTCTGTTAATGAGCGTTAAAAAAGCCAAATTAAATCCACTACAATTCATCCATCCATCCATTTTCCAACCCACTGAATCCGAACACAGGGTCACGGGGGTCTGCTGGAGCCAATCCCAGCCAACACAGGGCACAAGGCAGGAACCAATCCTGGGCAGGGTGCCAACCCACCGCAGGACACACACAAACCAAGCACACACTAGGGACAATTTAGAATCGCCAATCCACCTAACCTGCATGTCTTTGGACTGTGGGAGGAAACCCACGCAGACACGGGGAGAACATGCAAACTCCACGCAGGGAGGACCCGGGATGCGAACCTCAGGTCTCCTAACTGCGAGGCAGCAGTGCTACCACTGCACCACCGTGCCGCCCCCACAACAATTCAGTTTTGTAAAACAATTAATTGGGAAAATTTCTTGTGATGCCCTGGGTGACTGCAGCCTTGGCATTACCCATTTCCTGAGACATCCCGAGGCGTGGACTAGAACAATGAAGTCAAAAACAACAAGTTAACTGGTGTAAAAAGTGCATTTAGCTTAAACCCAAATGCAGTGGTCTGATAAATGTTACATAAAAGCATTGTGAGTAAGTTCAAATCAATTAGTCTGAATCAGCCCTCTCTTCTCTCTCCCAGTCCTTTCCCTCTCGGCGTCTCTTGGGCTACGTCACCGGTGAGTGTGGTCTTTGATTGACTCCTGTCCCTGCCACCCTTGTTGGTACCTGCTGTGTTCACAGAATGACCCTTGTGGTGCCTGTGAATGAGCCATTGGCCCAGTGCACCACTGCAGATTCCTGATGCAGTTTACGACACTTCTAAAGGGGCGAATGCTTTTTACAGGCGGTGTACACGTAGAAAAGACCCTCCTCATTGACTGGAATGATATTACTGCATTTGGATTTTTGTTGCGCTGGTCACTACTAATGGGTGGCACTCAGTCAATATGATGTCATGGCATGAAAGGTAATGGAGTTAATTTTATATGACTGACATAGTCATCATTCACATTTTCCCTTCCGGAATACAAACCTCTGTTCCAGGGGAGAATCTACCAGATGAGTGTTCTGGTTGTGCGTCCAGAAGGGCATGATGGGCCCTTGTCAGTAATTTAAATCACACAGATGTGTCTGTGTGTCAACATGAGCACGAGGTAAGGTTGACCAAACAAAACAACTGATCAAGTCTTACCCCCCAGCTCAATGTGTCTGTGCACCAAAATGAGCAAGGGAGAGAGACCCCCCCCCCCCCCCCAATTGATGAGACAATCACAAGAATGGAAAAGATTGTCTGCAAGCTGCTTTGTTAAAAGTATGATCAACTCTGCTAAGGAGTTACAGTAAGTTGCCCAGGGACCTGTGCGGGTTTTCATCTGAATGAAAGGCACAAACAGCTCTCTTATGGGGGTGCCTTCAGCTTAAATCATCATTTAGGTGTCCTCTTGTTGAACCCTGATGTACCACACTCAGGTCTACTGCGTGAATCTCCAGCAGGAGGTGCTGTTCCAGTTGATGGTGAGTCCCAATGACCTCTATACTCTGTCAGTCTGCTGCTATTAGGTGAGGGAAACACAGTAACCTCTGGGCAGAGTTTTGGTAGAGGGAATAATATGCTTTAAGTTTATTATCTGGTACCTCTCCTACCACACCAAATTTTGAATTAAAGAGGTTTCAGGAAATAGGAATGTGATACAAAGATGCCCCATTTGGTGAGCCCCAGACGGGTCTAGCATTCAGTAAAGCTGCCATCGGCTCACAATCACATCAGCCTTGACAGGACTGGCCTGATTAATTCTTCATGTAAATGTGCATTGGTCCTGGTGTTTATTTTTGTATGAAGTGTAAATTGGAGAATGTCAGCAAGATAAATGTGTGTGATTTGAATGATCTGTACAATTTTCACTCAACAATAACCCCCCCTGGGCCTTTTACAGGTACTGGAATCCATCTGTTTGCCTGGCTGTTCATTTCTCTTCTTCTGTCTTTGATTGGGTAGAAGAAGGTGGTTATTAGACCCCCAAATCAAGCTGTTGTGGTGTTAATAACTTTAGGGTCCAGTCTGATCCCCGAATGTCTCTCATCATGGCAAGAGCTAATATTTGGCAGTATATTCCCCCCCCCCCAGCAGCACCATCTGAAAAATGTTAAATATAAGCTGAGGCTGAGGGAGGAAGGTGGTGGGTGGTGGGGAGTTTGGATGGGTGACCATCTAGGAAAAGCTTGAGTTGCTGCTGGAAGAGGTGCTGGTGAAGCCCTGGGGTCTGTGTGTGGATCCCCAATTCCCTGACTCTCTGTGGTCATTAAAGATCCCTGGGCATCCTCTGAAAAGAGTAAACCTCTTCATTCTGGCACCCTAATCACCCCCAGTCCCTTATTGGCTAACTATGTGTCTCACCACCTAATATTTAATGTGTGGTGAGTGTACTGGCACAAAATGACTGCCATCAAATCATCCAGGTGGGTGCTACACATTGGTGGCGGCTGACGTGGCTCCTCATTGACTTTGTAAAGCACTTTGAGTAGGTTAGAAAAGTCCTATATAGATTCAGTCATAACCTCATTTATCTGGAATTCAAAACATCCACACATCCAAGGGGTGACCCCACAACAACCTTAAGCAGAAGGTGGCATGGCACTACCTAACTTTCAATTTTATTACTAGGTGGTAAATATACAGGCTATAAAAACCTGGATATTAACAAAAA
Source organism: Erpetoichthys calabaricus (assembly GCF_900747795.2). NCBI lineage: Eukaryota > Metazoa > Chordata > Cladistia > Polypteriformes > Polypteridae > Erpetoichthys > Erpetoichthys calabaricus. Next base: position 96,278,720 of record NC_041410.2, on the reverse strand, counting down.
TAGACGAACACACAAAGGCTTGGTCTGCAATAATAATCAAATTCTTTATATTCCTTGCTTTGTACCCCAGTAAATACGAGTTATCGTCAATATGCTAACAATCCAACTGTCCTTCATTCACTCAGAATATGGAACCAATGTAGGAAGCACTTCAAGATAAAGAAGCTTTTCTCTATTGCACCTCTACACAATGGTCCCTTTTTTCCACCTTCTCAAACTTACACAGTTTATAATGATTGGAAAACATACAGGATTAAATCATTTAGAGATCTGAATATAGATAATGTCTTTGCATCCTATGAACAAATTACACCTCAAATTTAACGTCCAATCAACACAATTTTTCTGCTACTTTCAAATTAAAAACTTGGCTAAACGGAATCTGCCCAATTTTCCTCACCTCCATTCTATTTCTATTCCAGAAGAAAAACTGATCAGTCTTGAGGACTCCGACAGCATTTCCATAATATATAAATACTTGGGGGCTCTGCTCACCCACCCCTGGGTTTGGTTAACCGGATATACAGCACAATTTTAAGAGATTGTTATTTTCATGGGAATTGTTACATGTGCATTATTTTCACTTTTACTTTAAAACTTTAGTAAAAACAATTTTTGGAATTATTTTTTCTTCAAGATCGCATTAAATTTTGATTCCGTGTTTGGACTTGCATCGTGACAACGTAACGTATAACTGCCTGTGAGTGAATTTCGTTTCTTTCTCTCTAATAAATAAAACGACTTTTTCGAATGTTTGTCCCTGCTCTTTCTTCTTAGTTTAGTCGTTGACGTGTCATCTAGAACGTATAAAATTATTGTCCTGATAAAATTTATAAGATCTGAGAGCACAGGAAGTGTGCCTGCCAAAAGCATTCGCAAGAATGAGGGGTTAGATGACCCCGTGGTCTTCTTTGAAAATAGTTGTAAGTAGGGTGTGACTTGAAAGAATCTCATGTTCAAAGTCTCCGTGTCATGGGACTTCATACCGCGCCAACATTTTTGGAATCTTTTAATTCTTGCTGGCAACACAAATTAGACGATCTACAAGTCTCTGACTTAAAGTTTAAATCCAAACAATATATTTGATCTCTTTTCACTGTTCCGTTATTTCAGCGAGTAATAATTTCCGTTTGTTTGTGCTAATGTGATCTTTCCTATCCTTTTTTTGAGACTTTTGAATTTTCGTACTTCCATTATCTCTAACCTGCTCTGCATGTGTACCACGGCAACGTTTTTTTAATTCTTTACGACGTTCTACTTTGTCATCTACTCTTTGTCCTTTATTTCCGGCCCCGGGCGTGGACTCGTCTCGCGGGACGTATAAGTGTCTCTCCGAGAAAATCACGTCTTGTCTCCTTCCAAGATTTTTTTTTTATAATAGAGAGACATTTTAATGTCCCTTCCTTTCAAAGATTCCAGAGGACAGTGGAAAAAGGATCTCTTACTCAACATCTCAGAAAAGGAGTGGAAGGTAGCAATGCAAAGAATTCACTTGAGCTCCATATGCACGATGCATACAATTATTCAACTTTTATGGAGCACGTTTATCTCATTTAAAATTGCCCAAAATGTGTCCAGGGCTCGATCCAACCTGTGAACCTTCCAGCCTCACTGGGCCACATGTTTTGGACCTGCACCAAATTAACATCTTTCTGGACCAAAATCTCTGCATGCCTATGAGACAGCCTTGGTGTGACAGCCCCTCCTAACCATCTAACAGCTGTACTTGGTGGACTCCCTGAGGGGCTTAAAGTGGAGAAGGACAAACAAACTGTAATGGCCTTCACCACACTATTAGCACAGAGACTTATCTCGCTCAAGTGGAAGAGTCCTAGCCCACCTCTTTTAAGCCAGTGTGTAACTGATGTTATATACTATTTGAAATTGGTAAAAATCAAATTCTCACTTAGAGGATCTGTTCAAAACATTTTTAAAACCTCGCGGGATCTGATCAATAACATTTTAGAATAAGCAATTATATTGGGGAAAAGGATTCTCTTGCCTCTTTTCTACTCTTTAAAGTTTTACTCTGGCTGTTGTCCTTCCTCTCTTTCTCTCGAGTGGGGGTTGAAATTAGTTTTGTTAAGCTTAATTTGATTGTGTAGAATATCACTTGCTTTTAAATAAAATCAATAAAAAGAAAAAAAAGAAAAGTGCAATATAAATGTAATGTCTTTTTCTTCTTCAATCAAATCTAGTATTTAGGGGAATAAGTGCCCAGTTGTCAGAGCTTAATTCGGGAGAGTGAAATTCTGAACAAAAACTATTCTTTCTGTGAGAGGCTCATGTATTCTTCATGGTTCCTTCCTGGTGTGGCGGGCCGCCGGGTCCCCTGCCCGGCCAGGACGCCCCTTCTGCTTATGTTCCAGGGGAGCAGCTATGGACTCCTCAGTACCTCCCCTGGGACGCTTGGTGGCAGCCCCTCTGGTTGATGATGATGCCTCAGTTTCCCGCAGAGTTTCATGGGAGATGGAGTTCTCCACAACCCTGTGGGGACCTGGAATGGCTGCCAGGGTGCATGGCAGAGATCGTTAAGCCCAGCTGGTCTAATCATCAGCCCCACCTGGGAGTGCGATTGGGAACAGGTGAGCAAGCACCAGGAGCACTTCCGGAAGGGCCATAAAAGGAGCCAGCAGCCACCACTCAGGGCCGGAATCGGGAGGAAGAGGACGAGGTTGCCTAGAAGGAGTGTTGGTGGTGCCAGAGGAATAGTGTGGTCTGTGACTGAAAGTGTTTTGGGGACTGTGTTGGGTCTGTGGGACACGGGGAAGGTGTGCCCCACGGCTGAAGAAAAACAAAAGTTTTTGTTCCTTTGACATGTGCCTCTGTGTAAGGCTGTGCCGGGTCAGGCGCTATACAGCACAATACCACACTGGCTATCTGGAAGGACCAACTGGTTTTCAGTAATAGATGGACCTTGTGAGTGCAAGAGCACCTGGGGCCTCCAGAGGGAGCTCTAGGCATATAGTCCTAAGGATCGAGTAGTTTAAGGCTGAGTGTTGACTCTGGCCTACATTTAAATTCTTTTTCACAACCTTTTTGTTCATTTTTGGTCTGTGGGTCATCATCATTTAAGTTCAGTATTTGTATAATGATGTATTTTTTATCAGTTTTGTTTATTGTTTGGTTTCTATGTGTGGATGCTTGTTCTGCAGTGCCCCTTGTATCAAAGCAAATAACTGAACCCCACCACCTCACAACTGCTTTTCCTTTATAGTAAATCTTATATTTAGTTATATTTTTGGGTTCAGGTATGGCTCCATAGCACCCTGTAGAGTTCATACTGCACACATCCAATGGCTCTGTATAATAAAAAGAACAAAGAAAGGCAAATGTGCTGGTCTTGAGTTCATCAGAAGCCTGAAAAGTAAGACTACCTGAAAACATTTTTACTGGCTAGTAGGCCCACCTGTGTATTTACTAGGATTTGCTACACAATGCTACTTTCATTCTTGGAAAATGATGTCTTCAATGAAAAGTGTGGCCAGTGGGCTCTTAGACTCTGAAGAAGCAAAGACAGAACGCACACAGCAGTCAGATAGGGTTAGGGTTAGGTGGCAATGTGAAGAGCAAACAGTCAAATCACCTTTGAGTTTAAATAACAGGACCACATGAAATGAATACCAAGGCAACTGTGGTGTCAGTGAGGGATATCAAGAGGAAAACACTCCATGTCTGAAAAGCAACCGTTCTTGAGACGCCAGCATTGTCGGCCAGCCTTGATCATTTATTGACAGAGAACAGCTTGCAAGAAGCAAATGTGCAGAAAGAGTACTCAATCATATGGAGTCGGGCTTCAGTTGGCAGGTCCGACTGCTTTCATGGAAATGCCCCTAAAAATCTTTGAAAAAATGTCAGATAGCTATTAAAATTAGGATCCCATATTTAAAGGGAGAATGTACCAGTAGTTAGGGGGTCTCAGTCCAAACGCAGTCATTGTCTACGTGGTGTTTGCATTATCTGTCTGTGTCTGTGTGAGTTTACCTTCAGGCACTTCAGTTTTACTCTCACACGCCAAAAACGTGTGAGTTAAGATGGGTATGTGAGTGAGTGTGGGTGTGTTAGATGGACTGGCACCTCGTCCAGGCTTGGTCCCTGCCTAGGATGTACACTAGTTAAGTAAGTGGGTTGTAAAATGTAAAGATGGACTGATGTTTGAAAGAGTGCAGCTCCAGTGGTCCACTTAACATACAGTATGTTATATTTAATTCAGGGTCCCTTCCCTGTCTTGTGTTTGAGTTTCCTTTTTATGCCTGTTTGTTCAATGTTGATTCTGTTGTCCATCCATCCATCCATTTTCCAGCCCGCTGAATCCGAACACAGGGTCACGGGGGTCTGCTGGAGCCAATCCCAGCCAACACAGGGCACAAGGCAGGAACCAATCCTGGGCAGGGTGCCAACCCACCGCAGGATACACACAAACACACCCACACACCAAGCACACACTAGGGCCAATTTAGAATCGCCAATCCACCTAACCTCCATGTCTTTGGACTGTGGGAGGAAACCCACGCAGACACGGGGAGAACATGCAAACTCCACGTAGGGAGGACCCGGGAAGCGAACCTCAGGTCTGATTCTGTTGTTTATTTTATTATAGTTATTTATCTAGATTATTTGTCTAATTATATATTTTATGTTATGCAGTTACTATGTGTATGATTATTTTTGCTTCTGTTCCTTGAATTTTGTGGGTGGTTCCCCAAGAGGCGGGACCACCCTTACTTTGCTGCTAAGGGGCCACCGCCAACCAATAAAGGCAGGCTGGCAATTGCAGTCCTTTGCAGTTCATTGAAATTCTTGTAATTATTATGCTTTTTGTGTTCTCTGGATTTACTGGTTCTGCTTGTCATGATTTAGAAAGTTTGTAAGCACCAAGTCCCAAGAATTGTAGCAAAAACATCACAAGTGGAGAACCCATCAACCTTTGTCCTGAAGCAAAAGGGGCAAACAAAGAATCTTTATAAATAAAAATATTAATTTACAGAAATACTCTGAAGCAAGAAGAGCACAAAAGACCCAGAAAGAGTTACCTTAACACAACAGGCAATCCACTAGCAAACAAAAAATAAATCCAAGGAGAAGTCGAGAAACAGAGCAAGAGGTAAAAAAAAGAGTCGAGAGAGTCAACAAAAAACAGAACACGAATCGCAAACATACTCAGCGCATTCATTGGACCTTCTGTAGTCTTCAGAGAGTTCTTTGTGAAGTAAACATTTTATTTATGAAGATTCTTTGTATGCCCATCTTTTGCTATTAGCCAACGTTTTGCAGCTCTGCCACAGTTTTTGAGACTCTCCAGGTCCTGGTGCCAGTGAAGTGCCCTCTTCCCTTGGAGCACCGAGTCAGTGCAGTAATAGCAGGTTTCTGCTGCTGTTTTTCTAATGAGAAGTTAAACTGTCGTCCTCATTATGAAAGCTTCTGTGGCGGATGCTAAACCAGAAGGTTTGTAGTTTGAAGCCCATTACCAACCTGCTGCACGACCCTGAATAAAAGAATTAGACTGCCATGGCATTAGCGCTAAATACAACATAAAAACATCGTATTCTGGGTCTGTATTTTTAAAGAGCCTTGAGGTGGCAGTTTATAAAAAATGGCACCATATAAATAAAGGATGTTTGTTTGTTGGTGGTGGCGCAGTGGGTAGCGCTGATGCCTCGCAGTTAGGAGACCTGAGGTTCACTTCCCGGGTCCTCCCTGCGTGGAGTTTGCATGTTCTCCCCGTGTCTGCGTGGGTTTTCTCCCACAGTCCAAAGACATGCAGGTTAGGTGCATTGGCGATCCTAGTGTGTGCTTGGTGTGTGTGTGTGTCCTGTGGTGGGCTGGCGCCCTGGCCGGGGTTTGTTTCCTGCCTTGCGCCCTGTGTTGGCTGGGTTGGGTCCAGCAGACCCCCATGACCCTGTGTTAGGATATAGCGGGTTGGATAATGGATGGATGGATGTTTGTTGGTTAGAAGCATTAATGGAAAGCAACAATCTTTTTCTATAGTACCTTTTTCAACTCTGGCCACTAGATGTCAGAATTGGAACAATTTTGAAGCCCAGCAATGGCATACCACGAATGCCCAACTCCCTTGTGTGCCACTGTCTATCTGGAAGGCTTTCCTGCTATCTGTGTGTGGCCAAGTGGATTATGTAGTGAACTAGGAAGCATCCTATGACCGTTGAATTCTTGTGAGCCTTGCACTCTATTTTAAATTCCCACTGTCATTTTTCGCCATACTGTACATGTGACAGTGTTACTTCTACTACTACAATTGCAGACCAGCTGTAAATCAGCACGTACCCCGGTCAGGAGTTGCATCAGTGAGCTGGGTTATTGGATGGTGTCCAGTCCACTACATATCCACCTCAATATACTTTGCATAGGCCCCTGCAGTCTGTTATGGTGGCCTGTGCCTTTAAATATAAAATGGCTCTATAGGAGGATGAAACAGCCCCTCAAAAGCTCCACACAGCATTACAGACCCCGAAAGTGATTCCTGAAGTGGGACTTAAAGCTCCTTTTGTGTTTGTGTGACATTGGGCTTTTACTGTTCTTCTCCTACTTTATTCTATTATTTTAACTCTGTTATCTTCTAGTTTATATCTGTTGCCTTTTAATTTATGTTCTATTTGTTTTAAGGGGTCATCCATGAGCACCCCGTATAGGCCACAATGTGAAACAATTTTTCAGTGTTCATAAAGCTCTTCTGAAAAGTGCCATTTAAAAGAAAGACGTCTTGATGTGTGAATTGCTGTCCTCTAGTGGCACAGAGACTGCAGTAAAAGCCTTTGACTGTGTGAATCAATCAGACTTGTCCTTCATCCAAAAGTAGCCACATGAGAAAGGTTTTGTATGATGCAGAAGTCTTGGGATAGTGTTCACTATATATTAAATAAAGTTGATTTTTTTTTGCATACCACTAAAAGAAAAAGTGTGTCTCAGAGGTGGGAACTTGCTCTAAATGAAAATGCCATGACGCAAAAATTAAAAGCTTAGCCATCGAACGAAACAGGAGCTTCTTCATCAGCATGATGAGGTTATCCATCTGGAGGGCACGAGTTTGAAACTAAAAGAAGACAAATTCCAGAGTTGGTATGGGGAAGGTTGTCAGCTAATTAGGAGATGAACAAAATACAAGAAACACAAATTCAAGTAAACACAAGAGGGAAAAGGGTGGCACAGTGGGTAGCGCTGCTGCCTCACAGTTAGGAGACCCGGGTTCGCTTCCCAGGTACTCCCTGCGTGGAGTTTGCATGTTCTCCCCGTGTCTGCGTGGGTTTTCTCTCACAGTCCAAAGACATGCAGGTTAGGTGCCTTGGCGATCCTAAATTGTCCGTAGTGTGTGCTTGGTGTGTGACTGTGTGTGCCCTGCGGTGGGCTGGCACCCTGCCCGGGGTTTGTTTCCTGCCTTGCGCCCTATGCTGAATGGGATTGGCTCCAGCAGACCCCTGTGACCCTGTGTTAGGATATAGCAGGCTGGAGAATGACTGACAAGAGGGAAAAGGGTGTGAAATACCTTTCAGGAGAACAATTAAGTTGTTACAATTTAATAGAAGAGCACACTGACTTTAAAGAAAGGGGCACTGGAGCAGGACTCCCTGAATTGTGGTGGGACTGCTTAGACCTGTCTATACGAATACACAAGGACATGAGAAGTCTGACAGACAAGGGGAGGCCGCTCTGTCCAATTGTCACTCGTTTGTTCTGCCTCCTCCAGATCCTTCTTAAAGGTTCTCAAGGTTTCTGCCTTATCTCCATGTTTCAGTAGTTTGTTGCAGATTCCCACAACTCTTTAAGTAAAGAAGTGCCACCTGACTTCAGTTTTAAATGCCCTTCCCCTTAATATCTGCTGGTATGATTCACTTTTAAGTTGAAAGAATTTTGCTGGACCTACTTTATCAGTGCCTTTGAGGATTTTGAAGACCTGGATGAGGTCCCCACATAGTCTCCTTTGCTTTAATTTACTCACTAGTAAATGATATAGCTTTCCTGGAATTATTTTTAGCAGTTTTTATGATATAACCTAACATTTTATCTGGAGTGGTGCAGAGGTAGCACTTTTGCCTTGCAGTAAGGTGACCAGGATTCACATCTCAGGTCCACCCTGCGTGGAGTTTGCATGTTCTCCTCGTATCTGAATGGGTTTTCTCAGGCATGCAGGTTAGGTGTATCGGTAATCCTGAACTGGCCCTGGTGTGTGTGTGTGTGTGTGTGTGTGTATTCACCCTGTGATGGATTGGCGCCCTGTCCACAGTATGTTCCTGCCTTGCACCCTATGCTAGTTGGGATGGGCTCTAGCAGAACCCCGTGACCCTGTTCAGGACTAAGATGGTTAGACAATGACTGACTGACTGACTGACTGACTAATATTTTATTTGCCTTTTTAATCATTTACTGTATGCTTAGGATGAAAATGCTGTGTCATCATAAACCCCCAAATCCTTTCCTGTGGCCGAGACAAGATAAATGAAAATAAGAAGGGAATAGACATAGCAAAGATCATCATATAGATGGACAAAACACCGCCAACCAAACCAAAGGTCTTAAACGATCTTCAGAAAGTATTGTGAGTACTTTGGTGTGAGAAGATCTGATCCACACTCTGCCTAAATAGAGAATAATAGTGCAGTGTGTAACATTGACAAAAAATAATCAACAGGAAATATGTTTGCAGATATTCCAGAAATTAAACAAAATGGTACTAAAAGCTAAAATGTGGATTCCAGGTAGCAACTCGAAAATAAACTACAGAGTGTGTGGCAAAAAAAAAATGCAAAGTCTATTAACAGGCAGGGGAGCGTAACCCACTAGACATGACCCACAATTTGTAAGTCAAAAAGTCCAAACACAATCTTGTCTGAAATTCTCCCAGCAGGCTCTGACAAAGACATCGACAGTAAAGTCCATCCAGTGCACAGATACCAGAAGCTGAGTGTTTATAACGCTTCTAGAGCAGAGTGATGATTATTTATTATCAAATTCCCATTACCATGATGCTGCTCTCAGTTGGCAAGAGTCGTGGGTTTGCACTTTGCCACGTCTTACGCCATCACCACATCACCTTAAAAATTGGCATGACGGTCTGTTCAGCATCCATATATGCAAAATCAAAAGTACTGTACATTTCTCTCTTGAATTTCTAGTTTTTACCTTAATGGTTTCCTTTTGACTTTGAATTTTTGTTAATGGTTACACGACTTTGGTGCAAAATGGTGTCCCTTGGCCACATCGACTAATGTCACCCCCTCTGAGAAACTTACCTCTTTAAAATATTTATTTCAGTAAATATTACAGTGGAACCAAATCACTGGTGGTACTCTGTGTTGTCAGGGTCTTGTTTCTGCTCGTTACGCATAATTACTTCTACATGACATATTTGTCAAGTGGGGGGGTGTTGAAAGTAAGCATGTGTTGATATTAGAAGGGGTGTGTAGCAGAAAGATTTGGCATTTAAGGACAGGGGTCCCCTTGGTGGTATTAAAGTGTTCACATTAGTATTATATGGCATCTAAGAGCTTGGTGGGGAGTGGGTGATAGGAGAACCTTCATATTGGTATACTAGGGGCTTCGCCCGTCAACCCCTTTCCCCCCCTGTCAGCGGCCAATTCACTTCTTAAATGGCGATACAATGGGAAGCAAATTTTTTTGAACTCCTCTTTGCTGGCGTGCTGGTGCTGCCCTCACGCGTGATCTGCACTTCGCTCGCCTACCCTAAGCAGTAGGCGCCGTTGTGAAGAGGGGGGCTGAGCACACCCCAAGGAGACTCCAAAACCCCTCTTAAACGGCGATACATTTGGAAACAAGTAACAGGTGTGTTTTTCACCTCCTCTTTGATCGAGAAGCTGTTGGCTTACTGCCGCTATGTGCCACGGGATCTGCATTTTGTGCGGATCTGTGAACGTTTAAAAGTCTGTACAGCACCTGAATATTCAACATCTTTTCGCTGTTCTGTTGTTTCCCTGAGTAATATTTTCTGTTTGTTTGCGCTAATGTGATCTTTACTCTCATTTTTTTTGAGACTTTTGTATTTTCCTACTTCCATTATCTCTAACCCGCTCTGTGTGTGTATCACGGGACTTGCATCTGAAGGTTGTAAGGATGCTGTGACTTGACCATCTTGTGGGACGTGAGAGTGTCTTTCTGTCTCTCTTCAAAAAATCACGTCTTGTCCCCCTGGAAAAAGTCTCGTCGCAAGTTTTTTTTTGTAATAGATAGATGATATCAAAGAGCAGGCATCTGTGTGACACAATGCACTGACATTCAATCGAAAAGCAGGGGGGAGAGTTTGGATATGCCCACTGTCACACACGCGTGATTAGGGGACAGCTACAGGGCCTGAATAGATGTAATTCCATGCCGGACCAGGGGGTGGTGAAGTGCACTGATTCACCCGCTCAATTCCTTGCAGATCATTCTCAGGAAATCCCACCCGGTTCTGGGGCAACCAACGATACCACTTCCGGTTCTGATGACATCACATCCTCTGTGGGCATTTAAAAACCGCCATCTTAAGACAACAGGCAGTTCTGTTTTGGACTCAGTCGTGTGAACATGTCTGTTCTGTTTAATCAATTTTGTAGCCGGGAAATATTATATGGGTGGCTACCCCAAACCTTCCTGATGTCTCTTGTTACACCTCCAAATCATGGTGCCCCTAGGCTGGTGCCTACTCAGCCTTAACCTACAGCTAGCCTCGCTTCTAGGTTTCAGATTGTTTCTTGTTTTGACTGCGCTCCATCTCCTGCTCCATTGCCAGCCTTTGAGCAGAATAAATAAGAATTATATACAACCAAAAACAAACAAAAAAAGGTTCAAACATGAAACAGACAGAAAATGGGACTGCAAACAACTGAGATTCATCACAGCTACCGTGACATCCCATGTCACATCAATGACATGTAACATCATAAAAAAACAAACTCCACAACACTGGTACACAAATCAAAAATAAAACCTAAATTAAATCAGGACACACGAACCGCTCCCTTTTCTCGAGGCACACAATCTTCACTTCTAGAAAACAAACACGGCCTGCAGATAAAACAAAATGCCCAGGATTCCAGGCAATCGGGTCCGTCAGAAAGTTACAAAAAAAAAAAGACAAAAAGTGAGACTGATGCCATATGGAAGCTTGTTCTGCATGAGTAACAGCCGGCGTCAGTTTGTTCAAAGAAACAGAATTGAGAAGTCCAAGGGGGGCAGCATTGTGCCCACATTTCAACGCCCTTTGGGTCGCACCCCCTCTAACTGAGTCATTGATCCCTACCAAACCACATGCACTCTGCATTCTTTCAAATTCAAGCAAATATCAGTCCTCCATGCAGTACCATCTGGTACACAGCTAATTGGCAATGTTTTATTATGCAACATGATAATAACCCTAAAAGACAGCAAAACTGGGGCTGTTTTAAGAGGAAAAGAGTGCATCAACGCCTCAACTGTCACATATTGGCTGCTACAAGTACCCAATTTCCAAAGGGAGTCGGTAAGTTCAGGAAGCTAGCAAAACAATTAAAAAACATGAAGGGTGAAGATGAAATGCTCTGCAAGAAAATCTCCTTCTGACTAGCAGTATGGCAGCTAGGCCTCAAAAGAATTAATCTGTAGTACAACTTGAATTTATTTAGGATCTTTCAGCAAAAGTGTAGCCATCTCATTTGTATGTCTGTGCCGAATGGGAAAGAAATGCTTGATTTGCCAGAAGAAGCTGTGTGAAATGTGGTAATGCTGGAATGCAGAGCATGTTTCAAGCGTGATAGCACAGGGCATTTTGGGGGGCACTTCTTGGCCAAATACACTAGATAATATTTATGGTCTTGCTCCTATGCATTCATACATCCAAGTAAGTGATGAATAAGCTAAAGTGGTTACCCTTACTCAGCTTTATTATATTAATTTCAAATCATGCCCTTCCGACAGTGCATTGCACCAGAAATCTTTCCAAGTATACCCTATTAGCCCTGCGCCACCCACCCAATTACTCACCTCTCCCAAACAGGGTGGCAGTTGATCGCAGGGCTCTCTTACGCAAACATCAATGCTTACAATCTCACAGGGCCAGTTTGCTTTGCAATTAACCTAACGTACATGTTATTGAGGATGTGCGAGAACACAAGGAGCTTTTGCAGACTTCACACACACACGAGAACCAAACACAGGACTCAAGTCCATGACACCTCTGAACCACCCTGCTGCCCCGTTTCAAAGTATGACAGCACAAAATCGACTCCATTGTCTGTGTGTGATGTCTTATGTAATTAAAGCCAGCTTAGTTATCTCTGCGAAGAGCTTGGTAATGCCAAAGGAATAATAAAATATGCTAAGGATGGCACTTGTTGTTCCAAAGTTGTTTTATCCTTCACTAGTTTATGTTCAAAAACATCTCAATACGTAGAATTCTAAGTAAAAGAATAACTGAGAACCTCTGGTGCTGTGGGGCAGTAATGTCAGCCATTTAGTACGCATAAGCATGTAAACCCTTCAAGATATTGTGGATTACGTACAGTTAGGTCCATAAATATTTGGACAGAGACAACTTTTTTCTAATTTTGGTTCTGTACATTACCACAATGAATTTAAAATGAAACAACTCCGATGCAGTGGAAGTGCAGTCTTTCAGCTTTAATTCAGTGGGGTGTACAAAACGATTGCATAAAAATGTGAGGCAAGTAAAGCACTTTTTAACACAATCCCTTCAATTCAGGGGCTCAATAGTAATTGGACAAATTAAATAACTGGAAATCAAATGTTCATTTCTAATACTTGGTTGAAAACCCTTTGCTGGCAATGACAGCCTGAAGTCTTGAACTCCTGGACATCACCAGATGCTGGGTTTCCTCCTTTTGAATGCTCTGCCAGGCCTTTACTGCAGCGGCTTTCAGTTGCTGTTTGTTTGTGGGCCTTTCTGTCTGAAGTTTAGTCTTCAACAAGTGAAATGCCAGCTCAGTTGGGTTAAGATCAGGTGACTGACTTGGCCATTCAAGAAATTTCCACTTCTTTGCTTTAATAAACTCCTGGGTTGCTTTGGCTGTATGTTTTGGGTCATTGTCCATCTGTATCATGAATCAATTTGACTGCTGTATTTAGCTGGATTTGAGCAGACAGTATGTCTCTGAACACTTCAGAATTCATTCAGCTGCTTCTGTCCTGTGTCACATCATCAATAAACACTAGTGTCCCAGTGCCACTGGCAGCCATCACACTGCCTCCCTCACCGTGTTTTACAGATGATGTGCTATGCTTTGGATAATGAGCTGTTCCACGCCTTCTCCATACTTTTTTCTTGCCATCATTCTGGTAGAGGTTGATCTTGGTTTCATCTGTCCAAAGAATGTTTTTCCAGAACTGTGCTGGCTTTTTTAGATGTTCTTTAGCAAAGTCCAATCTAGCCTTTCTATTCTCGAGGCTTATGAGTGGCTTGCACCTTGCAGTGCACCCTCTGGATTTACTTTCATGCAGACTTCTCTTTATGGTAGACTTGGATATCGATATGCCTACTCCCTGGAGAGTGTTGTTCACTTGGTTGGCTGTTGTGAAGGGGTTTCTCTTCACCATGGAAATGATTCTGCGATCATCCACCACTGTTGTCTTCCGTGGACGTCCAGGTCATTTTGCATTGCTGAGTTCACCAGTGCTTGCTTTCTTTCTCAGGATGTACCAAACTGTAGATTTTGCCACTCGTAATATTGGAGCAATTTCTCAGATGGGTTTTTTTTGTTTTCACAGCTTAAGGATGGCTTCTTTCACCTGCATGGAGAGCTCCTTTGACCGCATGTTGTCTGTTCACAGCAAAATCTTCCACATGCAAGCACCACACCTCAAATCAACTCCAGGCCTTTTATCGGCTTAATTGATAATGACATAACGACGGACTTGATCACACCTGCCCATGAAATAGCCAAAGAGTCAATTGTCCAATTACTTTTGAGCCCCTGAAATGAATTTTTATGCAATCGTTTTGTTCACCCCACTGAATTAAAGCTGAAAGTCTGCACTTCAACTGCATCGGAGTTGTTTCATTTCAGATTCATTGTTGTAATGTACAGAACCAAAATTAGAAAAAAGTTGTCTCTGTCCAAATATTTATGGACCTATCTCTCTAAAGCCCAATGTATGTATGGGCTTTCCTCGACATCTCCAAAGACATGTAGGGATTGTGGTTGTGAATTGGTTACATGTGACTGCGGGTGTGTGAGTAAGTGTGCTCTGCAACAGACTGGCACCCCATTCAGAGTTCATTCCTGCCTTGTGCCCAGTGCTGCTAGGATAAGCTGAAGCCTTTCAAACTACTGACTTAGATTAAACAGCATTAAGTGTGATAGTTTATGTAAAATATAATAAATTACAATCACTTCAGATTTTATAGAGTGCCCTTCATGGTCTACAGAACACTTGGAGGTACTTTAGATTTGCAAAAAGTGTTACGGTTTCAATTTCCTGCTGGTGGTATACACCAGCCATGTTCACTTCCAAAAATTATGGAGACAAAAAAATCCTGGAACCCATAAATGATGTTAAATTGCTACCATTAGCTGAATTTTAGGCAGACCAGACTTTCACTTGTATTTAGGGATCCTTGTCAGTGCCAATCTTGTGCCATTTCTAGCAGACACTTTTTCAGCCCCTTCTTCTACTGTAGTTCTCATGTTGCTCAGCCTGCTGGTTCATTCTAGGGTTATGGACCCATGACACTTCAGGTACAGAACTCTGAATGGTAAGTCCAATCATCCAACCTGCTTCAAGTACTGGGGGGTGCACATTACATGTGGAGCTACAATTTAGCCTGTCTGGTAAAGGAAGCCCACCAGCACCTCTGGTTCTTGAGGAAGCCCCTCTAGAGCCTGTGCCCCTCTAGTCTGACCATCCTTACCACCTGTATTATGGTGTGGTGCGGCAGTTGCTTGGCTGCAGATAGGGGAGCACTGCAGCAGGTGGTTAAGTCTGCCCACCACGAGGACCAGCAGGTGCAAAAGTAAAGCCTCCTCCATTATGGAAGATGCCACTCATCCTGCGCATGGACTGTTTGCCCCCCTCGCGTTAGGCAGGAGATTATGCAGCTTACAGCTGAGCACTACCAGCTTCTTCTTGGATGCTATCAGACTAATGAATACAACATCACTAAATCTGACTGTACACTCAGGTGATTCACGATGTCACACAGCCTCAAGAATTAAAATGTTATATTCCTGTTAATTACATTGCACACTGCAATAATATTTCTTTATCTATAGTTATTTTACTCTATGTTATGCATTAATGTTATTTTAATCTTTTTTATTGTGCTAGCTGTGATACCTTTATCATGAGGTTTATGAGGTTAGGGGACTACTTATGAGGCACTTTTTATTATAAAGTTCTTATGAGGTTATGATGTTCACTGTTTAATTATAGGATCTCAGTACTGAATTTCATTTCTGCATATAGATGTTGGAATGACAATAAAAGACAACTGATCTCGAAAGTTCAACCAGCACTCAGTGAGGACTAATGATTAAGGCCCTGGGCCATTACACACACGTTTGCCATTTCAGCCCTCACCTTTAGTATCCCTAAATGACTCTTCCAATCCCATGACCACAGAATATCGATATTATATCCAAAAATGTTCACAAGCTTTTCTTCGTTTTCCAAAATACGCCCAGCAAGATATTTTTCTGAAAATTTCCAGTAAGGAAGAGAGAAGTTTTGAGGTCAGGCAGTTCTGCTCACTAATCATGACACCAGAAAGTGGTGACATGTTGCATGTTGGCTGGTCTGCACATGGGACTTTATTGACCCCATAAACATCTTGCTATCTTACTTTCAGATTCTTAACTTGCAGGATGTTCCTGATAAAGGTGCCTGTTAAACAAATTGAAGAAAAATCCAGCACAGAGCAGAATAAAGCGAAGAACCTTTAGCAATGTAATGACTGCACAATTGGAGATGGTTTGAAATGAAGGCTCGGAAGATAAAGAAAGTAAAGCAAACTGAAGTCAAAGCCAGTAAATAAAAAAATTAGCACTTTAAATGGAGCCCAAAATGTGAAGCAGAAATCTGAGACAAAAGGAACGTAGCAAGGGGGTCAGGGGACAGGAAGTTAAGTAGTATTCATGAATCAATATGAGAGACAAGAATCAAAGTCAGGGAACTAAAATGAATCAAACCCAAGTGATCAGACTAATATAATAAGTTACACACCAGGTTTTTAGAAGAAATCTGAATACTCAGACAATTTGGAAATGGTGGATGCCAACCTTTATCCTGTCGCAACGAAGAAGTCACGCATCGCGCACCTCTGATCGTTAAGCCTAGCAACAACCCAGCAGCTACACATCAACAATGGTGGTGTTCATACAAAAGAATATGGCATCGTGGGAGAAAGAATTCAAAATGAAATAGTCATAAAAATGCATCAGAACAAAAAATAAATGAAACATCCAAATCCATTGACCTCAGAAACCATTTTGTGAGGACAAGAAATAACTACAAAAAAAAAAAGAAAGTAAAATAAAATCCAACAATGATAAGCAAAAGCCCATCTACAGTCTGGACAAAGGCAAAGGTTAGTCTGACCGCTAGATAGATAGATAGATAGATAGATAGATAGATAGATAGATAGATAGATAGATAGATAGATAGATAGATAGATAGATAGATATGAAAGGCACTATATAATAATAGATAGATAGATAGATAGATAGATAGATATGAAAGGCACTATATAATAATAGATAGATAGATAGATAGATAGATAGATAGATAGATAGATAGATAGATATGAAAGGCACTATATTATAATAATAGATAGATAGATAGATAGATAGATAGATAGATAGATAGATAGATAGATAGATAGATAGATAGATAGATATGAAAGGCACTATATTATAATAATAGATAGATAGATAGATAGATAGATAGATAGATAGATAGATAGATAGATAGATAGATAGATAGATAGATAGATAGATAGATAGATAGATAGATCTAACTGTCATAATCTATGCTGAAAGGTACCATATAGAATATAGGCTGAGGGATGATACCTATTGATGTTAATGGGTTTGTGATGACCTCTGTCATGAAGATGTGCTCTGATTTGAAGATTAAAACATTGGGTACATTCACTAAAGATTGCGCTCAAACCGATTTTGTTATTTGTTATAATCTGAACGCCCCGTGCTTGCATAGATCTCTGATAGCACAGAGTGGAAGTCGATTACGTTTTGGCCCGGTTCAATGTTAGCTCAGTTTCATCACTAGCTGCTCAGGGACCAGTAAGTGCAGTAAATGCATTGAAGCCAATGACAAAAGTGCAATAGGCTGGAGTTTGCTATGAAATGCCCTGCTGAATTAAGTTTTAAAATATGGCATGATGTGGTACAAAATTGTTCCACAACATATCAAGTACTGTACGTTCAATGTTATTTTATCAAATAGGATCAAAAAATGTCTTTCTTCAAGGCAGCGCTTCAGAGTCCCTCATCATCATTAAGCAACAAGTCAAATGCCCATCTGCCTAACTTGTCTAATGAGTATGGCAACAACGTCTTCCTCGTCTGATTTTGACCTTAGATGGATGCCACGACAAACACAGAGTTATCTGGCAGCGTTCTTGAAAACAAAAGCTTCCAACACTCCCCACCACCACCACCACCATCACTATCCTGCCAAAATGATCAAAAAAACATAACTATTAATTAAGAGGAAATGCAGTGACCCCAGTCCTAGGATAGGGACTCTCCAAGCCAGACCGATGAAAGGAACAAAAGGTTCTGATTAGCAGAAGGAGAAATTGGAAAGAGTGCAGAAAAGGTGAGGCTCGATGCACACTTGAAAATCAGACTTGTGAAACTCTGAAAGTTAGCCTGTGCTCAGAAGATAATTATCGAAATCAGTGGAGGTAAACATAAAAAAGGAAAAAAACAACGAAAACCCATAAAGCGGCAGGTTGAGATTTACATTTCTACTAAATAAAAAAAAAAAAACTAGTAGTAAGGGAATTGCTGTTTAAACATTCAAAATATGAATTGTTATAATTGTTACTACTGCTTGTATTTTTTTCTTTAGTAGAAATTTAAGTCCAATCCTGCTGTTTTAAGTGTTTTAATAATGTGGCATAGGAGTGGTGAATACTCCAGAAAAAATATGCTACCACCTTGCCAAAAATGAACAGAAAACTTGTGAACATATTTAAATGTAAAACACAAAACATGCAAATCTGTATGTGCCAAAGAAAATGAAAGTAACTTTCTGCAGTGTCCATTTGTCTTAAAGGTAATGTCTTTGTGTATGGACTTGTGTGGGAGCCGAGCCCTTAATGTCCCGGAGTGCTGTGTGCTTCAGTCTGATTGATTGAGTAAGAAGCCGTGTCTTGCTCCATGTCTGCTTGTGAATGAACGGCTGAACGAGTGCGATTAAATCAAAATGAACAGCAGAGCAGCACATGTGTGCACAATTAATCAGCAGTACGTTTGTTATTTCTTAAAAAAAATACACTGCAGTCTGAAAAGTATTTAAAAATACAGGATCCTGGTGCATATGTGTGTGGTAGGAGGTGAAGTGTTCCCCTCATGGCAGACGACTGAACCTGCCACCATGTCATTTTCAGACAGCATTCAGACCCCCCTCACTTTCTACATACTTTATTGTGCTGTAAATTTAATTTTAAGTGGTTAAACTTGCCACGTTTGCCCATTAGACACATTTTAAATTTTTACCCATTAATTTACACTCAATAACCCCGTAAAGACAAAGTGACAACATGTTTTCAAAAAGGTTTGCAAATTTGTTAAAAAACAGAAAGTGAAGCCTCTCCTTCATTAAACTATTCAGATTCACTACTTTGTAGAAGCACCTTTGGCAGCAATTCCAGCTTCAGGTCTTCTTGGTAAGTCTCGACAAGCTTTTCACACCTTGATCTGAGCAATTTATCACACTATTCCTGGCAGATCCTCTAAAGCTCCATCGGATTGGACAGGGAGTGTCTGCCCTCTTCAGTTCTCCCCACACTTGTTCTGGAGAGTTTAAGTCTGGGCTTTGGCTGGGCCACTCGAGGGCACTCAGAGACTTGTTCTGCAGCCATTAAAGTCTTACCTTGGCTGCATCCTTTGGGTCATTGTTGTGCTCAAAGGTGAAATGCCATCTCAACTAAGGTGGCATGCACTCCTGAGCAGGTTTCCTCTTTGTATTGACCTGCATTCATCCTCCCCTCAATTCCGACCATTCTCCCCCATAATATGATGCTGCCACCACCATGCTTCACCGTAGGGATGGTATTAGGCAGGTGATGAGCAGTGTGGGGCCTTCTACTTGGAATTCTGTCCAAAGAGTTTCATTTTTGTCTCATCAGACCAGAGTCTTGTAAATGCCATTTAGTAGGCTCATGGTGGGATGTCATATTCCTTTACTCAAGAGTGGCCACTCTGCCATACACACCTGATTGATGGCGTGCTGCTAAGATGGTTGTGCTTCCTGCAAATGAACACAATTTGGAGTGAAACAGAAACAGGTGTGAATACTTCCATGAATGAGAGATTTAGTTTAATATTTTTGATAAATATGGAAACCTTCCTTAAAATGTGTTTTTATTTTGTCACTATGGGCTCTCGATTGTATACTAATGCGCAGAAATATCAAATTTGCCGTTTTAAAACTAAATCTACAAATATGATAATCGGCACTTTCTGTGTAGAGCTTGCATATTCTCTCCATGGCTCACAGAGATGAAATGTGTAGAAAGTGAAAGGCTTTCAGTGCTTTCTGAATCCACTGTGCATTGCGCCTTTTCTGTACTAAAGACAACCTCAAGGGAGTCTGATACTAAAACAGTTGTCTTCAGGTTTTCTCCTCACTCATGCCTGATCTGGTTTTGCTTTGTGACAAGTGAGTAAAGAAAAAGTACAAATAGCACAGTCATTGCACGGCCGATCCTATCAACCCACTACCTAGATTTTAGGACCAGTCAGAACTTGGGAAATTGACCATAATTACAAATTAACAAAATAACATTTGGTTTTATTTAACGCCTTCTGCCAATTGTTAATAAGTAAATCAGATAAAGAAAGTGTGACATCTACAAGAGAAGGAAAGGAAGAGAAAGAGAGAGGAATCCCAAAACAAGGGGTTAAAAGTGAGACTGCTGAACGATGATGGATGAAGTGACAGAATTACAAAAAATCGGTCAAATTTCGTCCTGTAACTAGTGAGACTAGTGAATGTCAGAGCCAAGACTCCGTAATGGCAATGAGCTCCCTTTGTTAAGAAGCATAAAGCCTCATAAAAGAAATGCCAAGAAGCCGTGGGATTTTAAGAATCACATTGTTAAGGCACCACAATTGAGAAATCAGCCGCTTTGTCCAACTGCGTTTTGTCTTTGTGTTTCAGTAGCATTATTGTTTTGTGTTTTAAACAATAAA
This sequence comes from Erpetoichthys calabaricus, assembly GCF_900747795.2. Lineage (NCBI taxonomy): Eukaryota > Metazoa > Chordata > Cladistia > Polypteriformes > Polypteridae > Erpetoichthys > Erpetoichthys calabaricus. The sequence goes on along the minus strand of NC_041410.2, from coordinate 96,258,336 downwards.
TATGACATTATTGTTGTGGTCTTACAGTTCCAGTGCCCTTGGCACTTTCTGTGTAGAGCTTGCATGTTCTCCCCATGGCTCACAAAGATGTCCAGGTTGTGTTATTTGGTGACTCTTTGGTGTGCCGTGATAGACTGACATTGCAGAGCTGCTCCGATACTTGGGGACGCATTCTCTGTTTGTTTATCTATGTCCCCAGATTGAGCTGGCATGGAAAATGGAGGGTCATTGAAGTAGCAATTTGCATCTGGGGCTAATAATGAACATTGATAAAAATGAATAAAACAACATCTCCACTCGTAATGTTGCTGTTGTGATTTAGCTAACAAACACTGCATGTAGGAAAAGGAAAATGAAAACTCTTTCAAAGAAAGAGAGACAAAAAATAGTCATTGAATTAGTAGGGGTAAAATTACCAGAAAAGACTAGAAAAAACAAAATCCAAAACCATAAAACATTATCCATAAATATCAAATTCAAAACAAACAGCCCTTCATTTTATAGCCCTTTCCTACCTCCTAATGCAAGAAATACTCATGAAAGAAAATAAAGTTACATTTTAAATCCTACGTGCAGACGAGTGCATTGGCATTTCATCATCTTAACTAAGGACAATGCCCTCAAAGCCCATCTGAACTAGGCTTACGTGGTATCCTGGTACAGATCAAAAGGATCGAAAAACACAATTTTTAAAATGGTACGGTAGTAGCATTTTGTTAATTTTGGTCCTGGAATTAAATGGTAGTTTTCAAGTACTGCTCTTCAAACGTATTGAGATAAACTTGCCAAACATGGGTGCAATGACTGGGTGCCAAGCTGGCACTTCCCCCTTTAATTGGCAGTTTTGAAATGAAAAAGTCAAACACAAGATAGAAATTAGCCTGTGACATGTTGTCAACGTGCCTTTAAACATCAAACCAAAAGCAACAGCTGACAGCTCAGTTTCTCTTGATTACCAGGGTCAAAGATGACTTCCTGGCTTCATTCTTCCACCTTTATGGACCCTGGCCCTAGAAGGGTGTTGGGGGCAGAGCTCTGAATAAAGAAGGAGATACCATTAGCGATCACACCCCCTCTCGCCCCGCGGTGGTATTGGTGAACTTACCAGAGCTGTCCAGATGAGCCCAATGCGCATGTGTGTGACATGATATATTTATATAAAAACGCTGGAGACGCCCAATGGGGACTCCCTGCCACATCACTTTATGATTTGCATAGTGTGCCGATTGTGTTTGTGCGCTCGGGGAACAAAGCAGCTGTGAAACTGGGAAAAGGGGTAGTTATCCGTTATTTTCTTCTGTACCATTTTGGCATCGGTACTGAAGTCTAAAAACTGGTATCAATACCGAAGTCAAAATTTTCATATCGATCAAACACCAATCTGAACACAATTAGCAAAGGACCTCAAAACTACAAACATGGCCGCACAAAATCATCACAGAATGGTGGCAACCACTACAGTGGTGTAATTGTCATAACAATAAAATTATTAAAAATACCACAACAACAGGCTTAACAACTCACATAATGAAGCAATCAAAATATTACAAAATAACCGCATGTATGATAAGTGAAGATGCCAGGCCTCCATTTCTTAGCACACCAAATGTTATGAAGTGATTTGACTGACCCTGTAGTATCTCTGCTCCTACAAACACAACTATATAAATGTTGATTCTGCATTCCAACTATTTGTAAATAGAGACCTTAGCAGAATTTTGCTGATTCATAAGACCCCTAAATTATTTTTTTCCTGTTACTAATATACAGCAGCCAATTTCCAGCTGATATGAAAAGAATTGCAAGTCAGCCAGATGCAGATGTTGGTCTATAAAATTAGAAATGATGGAGTTCTGCTTCACGTGTGCTCCCCTTATGCTACTTACCATCAGCACCTGCATGTTTCATTTGTTCTCCTCGATGTACAGTGATAGGATATGCTTATAATTTCAATTTTTTTCAATTCTCCTTGGGTGTTTTGGTGAACTTTTTTCAGGATCGTACACTGAAAAAAGTATAACATTGATGTTGTTCACCCAACGTAAATTTCCTCTTTCAATCAACTTAAGAGTAGTCATTTGGTGTTGTAGCTTGAAATATTTGGTTTCAGATCTCAATCAAAGTAAAAAAATGTGTTTGTACCAAAGTAAGCTATGGTGGAGGGAATAAACATAAAAATCCTATTTTAGTTAACCTAATATTTTAGGTTGTTCGTGTGCTGTGTACGAGGGGCCGTTTGTATTTTCTTCAGGTCGAACTTTCCAGCGTGCTGGCTTTCCACCTGCCAAAAAAGAAGAACACTTTCCCGAGTGGAGTGGACGTGGCTATACAGGTCTGGGCATTTTCAGCAGCAGACTTTTATAACGGAGGATTTCTAGTAAGTAACCCTGTTTCTCAACTGTTAATTTTAAGTATAAAAACTCATAATAAAACATACTTTCAAGAAAGCTGTAGAAACGTTAATAATTTTTTGTTGTATATTTAAGATTTACACTGCAAAATGCTTGTGTATTTGCACTAGATTTTTAAATAAATGTAAAAAGTACAGCATTGGAAAGTGTTATGTTCATAATATTTCTAATAGCCTAAAAACAGGTTACGACCAATAAACCATTTTAAATTGTAACAACTTAATGAATAGATTTACTTCAGTATAAAACAAGTTAATTAGATAGATAGATAGATAGATAGATAGATAGATAGATAGATAGATAGATAGATAGATAGATAGATAGATAGATAGATAGATAGATAGATAGATAGATAGATAGATAGATAGATAGATACTTTATTAATCCCAAGGGGAAATTCCCATACTCCAGCAGCAGCATACTGATACAAAACAATATTAAAGAGTGATAACAATGCAGGTATACAGACAGACAGTAACTTTATGTAATGTTAACGTTTACCCCCCCAGGGTGGAATTGAAGAGTCCCATAGTGTGGTGGAGGAACGATCTCCTCAGTCTGTCAGTGGAGCAGGACGGTGACAGCAGTCTGTCGCTGAAGCTGCTCCTCTGTCTGGAGATGATCCTGTTCAGTGGATGCCGTGGATTCTCCATGATTGACAGGAGTCTGCTCAGCGCCCGTCGCTCTGCCACGGATGTCAGACTGTCCAGCTCCGTGCCTACAATAGAGCCTGCCTTCCTCACCAGTTTGTCCAGGCGTGAGGCGTCCCTCTTCTTTATGCTGCCTCCCCAGCACACCACTGCTTAGAAGAGGGCGCTCGCCACAACCGTCTGACAGAACATCTGCAGCATCTTATTGCTGATGTTGAAGGACGCCAGCCTTCTAAGGATGTATAGTCGGCTCTGTCCTCTCTTGCATAGAGAATCAGTATTGGCAGTCCAGTCTAATTTATCATCCAGCTGCACTCCCAGGTACTTATAGGTCTGCAACCTCTGCACACAGTCACCTCTGATGATCACGGGGTCCATGAGGGGTCTGGTCCTCCTAAAATCCACCACCAGCTCTTTGGTTTTGCTGGTGTTCAGGTGTAGGTGGCTTGAGTCGCACCATTTAACAAAGTCCTTGATTAGGTCCCTATACTCCTCCTCCTGCCCATTCCTGATGCAGCCCACGATAGCAGTGTCATCAGTGAACTTTTGCACGTGGCAGGACTCCGAGTTGTATTGAATTACACCCAATCACTCTAAATGATTTGCCTCAACTTAAAAATTGTGGGTTCAATAAGATAAAAAGAATTATATTGGTTCAGATTGAAGATATTAAGTGTGAATCATTACCTTAATTATTTTAAGTTGAATGGAGGTTATACTTTTTTCAGTGTATTATATTTTTTCTTATTTGAAGTTTATTCCAAATAATTGAACTCCCTGGTGATTACATTATCTTTTTTTTTCTTCATTCTTCTCCAGTTTGTTCTGTTGTGCTGTGCAGCCATAATTAGTAAAGGCAGTGGTTCTCTTTATAAAGGACCAGAAGAACAGATACGACCCAACAGGCAAGCAAAGCAGGTCATCAAATTAGAAAACAAAACCCTAAATCGTACAGCACAGCAAAACAAACTGGAGAAGAATGAAGAAAAAATAAAAGGTAATGCAACTGCTGATCTGAGAGCCAACACACCACCACTGTCAAGGTGTGCGGGGCAGCTCACCCACTTTTAAGCTGGCAGACATACAGCCAGGAATCTCCTGTTGTCTCCATACAAAACTACACAACACCTTCCCTAAGAACCTAGAAATACAGGATGTATTGTTAAAGTCTATGAAAAATACTCACTGAGAAGTCATGGAATTACAAACAGCCTAATGGGGAATTTCTTTGGCCCTCAAATACAGAAAAGAAATTCTAAAACTTTCAGATGGCATAGCAGGCTACATTCAGAGACTCTGTTCACTGTTCTGAGAGTTTTTAATTTTGTTAAAGATAGAGCTATCACACTTTTGTTTACTAAATATTTTTATAACAATGAGTCATAATTAAAAATAATAGTGATAATAGCATGTAGTTTCATGTGTTAGTAGAGTATGTAAAACATTTTTAATAGCATTTTACATGCCATGTAGCTAAAAACGGAGCCTAAGCCTGCTTCAAGAGCTTTTATAGACAGCAGATTCCCCCTCAAGTGATGGGAAAGGTGCGTTGATTGATGTGCTACTGTTAGGTGTTGGTCGTGGACAGTCTATGACTAGTTGTAGTTTATATTTCCTAAACATAAAAGGTTTGAAAGAAGAAGCCAACGGAGAGTTGTGATCTGTGGTGAAGTCCGCCCATGCACAGCAGCCGCTGATGTGACACAAGTTCTCGGGCACTTCATTTACTTGTATCTGGGATTTGTGGCCATCAGGAGAGGCCAAGTCATTGAAGTAAATTTAAGAATGTAGATGTATCAGTAACTGAAGCCACAAAGAACGTTTCTGCTTTCATTGCCTCTATCTCCTTCTTTATCTCATGTCCATTCCCATATCAGTTCTGCATTCATCTCTGGATATGGCTCACACTAAGCTAAGCTGTGTCACTTCCACTCATGATGTCTTGTCCTGAGATTTGTTTGTCTGGGCTGCTGGGGAGTTCAGATCAGGATTTGAGTAAATGAAGGGAGGTGAAGGGTCCCTGACTTAACTGGTAACCGATAAACCCAAAGCACCCAGATTGTAGATTTGTGCGGCGTAGTGATCAGCTCCTGTAATTGTTAGAAAAAAACATTGGACATTAGTTAGTGGTGTGCAGATGGCATGTTAAAAGGGTTAAACATTGCAAAGATGCTTCTCTATAAACCGTAAAATGTTTTAGTGAGAGAAGCCAAGATAAGTGTAAAGCAGTAATGAGAAAAAAAAAGCTGTATGTGATAATCCATTGCTTCAGTCTCTCCTAACAAAAAGAAAAGTGTACCGAGTCGCTAGTGGGTTGATGCTTTTTGTTTTGTAAAAATAACACCCATGCAGCTTTAGGGGGTGGCAATATCTGCTTTGATAGCAGGAGGGAAAGGAAAAGAAGAATGTAAAAATAACATGCAATCCCTGCCAAGAAAAAAATGTGCACTTTGATTGGAAAAAATAAATGTATTCGGAGTATCATCATGTTTTTAATAATCGGTCATCCAAGCATGCACCGCTTTATTTACAGTGATTATAGAATTTCATGAAAGGAAAAAACATGAAGCTGAGGCTTACTTGAACATTTTGAAACATTTGAATAATCTTGACGGGAATGGCCCATTCAGCCCTACATGCTTGTTAAACCTACTCACCTGATTTTTCCAAAGTGACGAGTTTTGAAGGCCCCCAAAGTCCTACTGTTTACCTCCCTACTTGATCACTTATCTCGTGTGATTCCATTTCTAGCTCTTCTACCACAATCGATAAAGGAGGACTCAGAAATGATTACCGCAAGAACCAGGCGATGTAAGAGAGAAACATAATCAAAAACCAAAAACGTTGTTAAACCAAACCAGAAAAGCCCAATGAGCAAACCATAAATCAAAGTAGATCATTTATCAAAGTCCTGACTGACAGAAAATGGTTCATAGAAGCTAAATGCACGCAAGAATACTTCCACAATATTTAGAAACTTGAATGATGAGAGCTGCACATCGCAATCATAAATAGCATCTGAGTAGCAACCTACTGAAGTCACGTGGCAGCAATGGAAAGCCATAACAAACAATAATGTGGTCGCTGCTGCAGAAAAAAGTCACAAAATGGTGGTGTGTAACAATAAACTACAGTACATTAATGCAGTCAAAATGGACATAAAAACAAAGGACAAGTGTAGAATATAATAAGGGCGTACTTTTTAGCCTTAAAATCTCAACAACAGCCTTCTTTTGCAAGACAAGGAGTAGAACATTAGAGCATTCTAGACGAGAACAGGCCATTCAGCCCAACAAAGCCCACCAGTCCTCTCCACTTATTTCTTCCAAAAAAATGTCAAGTTGAGTTTTGAAAGTCCCTAAAGTCTGACTGTCTACCACATTACTTGGTCGCTTATTCCAAGTGTCTATCGTTCTTTGTATAAAGAAAAACTTTCTAATGTTTGTGTGAAGTTTAACCTTCACAAGTTTCCAACTGTGTCCCCGTGTTCTTGATGAAGTCATTTTAAAGTCACTGTCTTAATCCACTGGACTAATTCCCTTCATAATTTTAAACACTTCAATCAGGTCTCCTCTTAATCTTCTTTTTCTTAAATTCTAAAGGCTCAGCTCTTTTAATCTTTCCTCATAACTCATCCCCTGTAACCCTGAATCAGCCCAGTTGCTCTTCTCTGGACCTTTTCTTGTGCTGTTATGTCCAGCTGACCAGAATGGCGCTATATAAAACCAAACCGAGCAAGTCAACACACCTTCCTTGGATAGCAGACAGGCTTGGGCAGATTTATGGCAGATGAAATTTAATGTCAGTAAATGTAAAGAATTACACACAGGAAGTAAAAATGTGAGGTTTGAATACACAATGGGCTGTCGGAAAATCGAGAGTCCACCTTATGAGAAGGAGTTAGGAGTCGTAGTGGACTCTAAGCTATCGACTTCCCGACAGTGTTCAGAAGCCATGAAGAAGGCTAACAGAATGTCAGGTTATATAGCGCCTTGATGTGTGGAGTACAAGTCACAGGAGGTTCTGCTCAGGCTTTATAACACACTGGTGAGGCCTCATCTGGAGTCCTGTGTGCAGTTTGGGTCTCCAGGCTACAAAAAGGACATAACATAACATTTTTCACCTGTGCACTTGAAGCTCTTTTCAGTACTTATTTTATTTCATGGTTTAAAATTTGCCTATCTGCACTCAAAATATCATCTGTTTGAAATAAGAGAATGTATTATATTATTATAGATAAATGAGATAAGGAATAACAAAGAGGGCCTTGTTTAAAATTCCAAAGAGTTTCAGAATTTTTATGTAAAGTTTCATCAGGACAAAAGAGCAGTCATAATGTGCACCTTGGAATAACTGTGGTGACTTGGCAGCTGGCACCACGACTAAGAGATGGTACCTCGTTGTCTAGTACTTGTGGGCAGTAAGCGGCATATGGGAGTAAATAAGAACACCAAAAGCACTTAAAAAGAAAAAAAAACACACACAAGCTCTTCAGAGACTTGCAATTGTCTTTTATATACCTTTTTTCTCTTCTTTTCGGCACCAAATTAGGCACACTTGAGTGGCGCACTGCCTGTGACAGATGTCGCAGCTTTTCATTCTCCAGTTGATGAACCACTTTGTGATCATTAAAGATGCACTGAGACCATGGTGAAAAATAAAATTACTTTGGAGGGGAGTGGGGTGGGATGGGGTGACAGAGCAGGGGTCTTAAACTATTGTTACTGCAGGGTCGCCTATCTATCTATCTATCTATCTATCTATCTATCTATCTATCTATCTATCTATCTATCTATCTATCTATCTATCTATCTATCTATCTATCTATCTATCTATCTATCTATTATTATATAGTGCCTTACATACACTATATGGCCATACACCCATTGTGTGTTTTCCCCCAAGCCATGAACCTTAATACTTCTGACAATCCCTATCAAGTTATAGTGGTCACTAGATTACTATCGTTAAGAATTGTTAGTATAGTACTTGAGCTATAATCCTTCATTCTTTTGAATGCTTCTTACGATGGTTTTGGTATGTGTATGTATTTAAAGTGTCAGTATGAGTAACCACTAATCCAAATTCCTTACATGTGTAAACTTACTTGGCTGCTGAAGTCACTCCACTCACTCAGTCCAGGTCAGTTTACTTACTAGTTCATCAACAAGCAGGACTTTGGAAAGTATAAGGAAACCAAAGTGTCTGAAGAAAATCCACGTGAACCAGAAAAATTAAGCAGCACTGATTTGACGTAACATTTTCATAAGGCTGCCATCTGAGCAGACTTTACAAAGACATCCGCACAATGTGCTGCAAGTGCAATTCTGTTGAAATTAAGCAATAGTTATTTTTTTGTTACTGCACAAAATCCAAAGCCATCATCCATGCTGGGCAGTCACATCATGTCCAGACACTTCAGAGTGACACACAGGGGCGCCCCCTGCACACCTACTGTTGTACTTCTTGTTCTGTACATTCTCTACTGTAGGCTCACACCTCATGACAGTTCAACATAACTTCACAACTATGCATTTCTATACCTTGTAGTTTACAGCATAAACCAATCCATAAAATGTATGACATGTTCAGTGCACAGTAAAGGGCACCAGCCATTGCCTATAAAATGTCATCACATTCTTGGAATATTTAGCATTTTATTGTTATACAACATTGAATAACAGTGAATTTAATATGACACTGATCAACATAAAAACACTCTTTAACATCACAGTTAAATTAAAAAAGTTAAGTTAAAAAAGTTAACATGACAGACTGAGGAGATCGTTCCTCCCCCACACTCTGCGACTCTTCAATTCCACCCGGGGGGGTAAACGTTAACATTATTCAAAGTTACTGTCTGTCTGTATACCTGCATTGTTATCACTCTTTAATTTAATTTTTTCTTTATCAGTATGCTGCTGCTGGAGTATGTGAATTTCCCCTTGGGATTAATAAAGTATCTATCTATCTATCTATCTATCTATCTATCTATCTATCTATCTATCTATCTATCTATCTATCTATCTATCTATCTATCTATCTATCTATCTATCTATCTATCTATCTATCTATCTATCTATCACAGTAAAAACAGTTCTTTCCTAAGTAGTCTAAATTAACTACAAATATTAAACACAAAACAATCACCCCCTTTGATTTGCCACCCCTAAATCCTCACTGGGGCAGCCAGTTGGTTTCAGATGTCCCATCTTTAGTTCAATGGAGGTCACCTGTATGGCGGTTCAAGTGATTGTATCTGAAGGTCCAACTTATGGTGAGTCAGTATGGTGGCCCCATTAGCACAATGAACACAAAAGAATATGCCAAGCAACTCTATGAAAAGCTCAAATTGGGAGAGGAAGACAAGAAAATCTCCAAGTCACTGAAAATCCAGTTAAATCAGTCAGGAGAAAATGGAACGTATGGCACAGCTGTAAATCTGCTAGAGCAAACTGTGAAGAAGAAGAATGAGGGAGGCGACCAAGAGACCTCTGCTGACAACAACTGTGTCCTGGTGCTTCACCAGTCAGGGATTTATGGGAGAGAAGCAAAAGAGAAAAAAACACACAGGACATCCAACAGAAGGCTTGTGGGAGACTCTGGAGTCAGTTGGATGAATGTTCTGTGGTCTGATGAGACCTGAAGAGAGCATTTTGGCAATCACTCTGAACAGTATAACAGTATGTTACACTGCACATTATTACAAAAACAGCATTCCCACAATGAAGCACAGTGGCGGCAGCATCAGGTTGTGGGGAGGCTTCTCGGTGGTACACCCCAGAAAACTTGTAAAAAACAAATGAATGCAGCAAAACAAGAAGAAGACAACAAGACTAAGAATAAAGGCAAAGCTACACAATAGTGATGTTCAGGAGTAGCCAAGTCAGAGTCCAGACTTTAATTCGACTGAGAATTTGTGGCAAAGGCCGTTCACCCAGGACCACCTGAGTGGTTGGGAACGAAGAAAAATAGGGAAAAATAGCAGAGCTAAAACAGA